>NW_024582628.1:322695-377971 GCF_018398535.1 Haplochromis burtoni
AGAATAGTTATATTTTATGTTTTTTACAATACCGAGCATCCTGTTTGAGGGATCTGTGTGTTGTCCCAGGTTTTTGGTATTGAAGTGGAGCTTTGAACTGAAGACCTTCTGCAGAGAGAAATTCAAATTTACTTTAATGATGTCATTTTTATAGAAGTTGAAAAAACAAGGCCAATTTTATTTTTGTTTAAAATTAAGTTTACAACTTTCCTGGATCCAGCATCAGCTCTTGTCAAGCTTTATGAAGCTGTACGCTACAACAACAATATTGTTTTTCATTTGTTTGCTTTTGGTTAGTGAGCTTTGTTTGACTCTAAAGACCAAGACAATATCAGTACTTTGGCATGGTTACCTATCAGTATTGAATAGAAATTACGTTAGATTCAAGACAATATGCTGGTCTCTAGAGATCTTGGTGTAAAAATCAAATCCCATCTCCAACTGGAATAAAGATGACAAGAAAGTTCAAGTATCTAATGAATTTAGAAAAAAGTAAGGAAGTCTGGTGGAGCTGTTTTGGGGATGACATACCTGACTTTCTTTTTTAGGGCATCTGCAGCAGAGACAAACCGTGGCCGTCTACAAACAGGCCTTTTGGTGCCGTAACGCTTGTTTGTCTGCATCATGTCTGAGGGGCAAAAAAGTTTAAACTTGCACAACAATTATAAAGCCGATTTTATATTTTAACATGCAGAAGTATGCATGGTTCCCTATTCTTTGTTTACCCTGGAAACTGAGTGAATATGACTGTGAACCAGCAGTGAACTCCACCACGTCTTTATCATTGGCCAGAAACTTCTCCTCCAGCTTTGCACTGTTGATGTCTGCTGTTTTATGTCCACCAATCTGCAAAGCAAGAGAACAGTAAACATGTTTTTAACCTTGAAGGAAACCTGCATCGGCATATGAACAATGAACAGTTCATAAGAAAAGGACAACTGCCAACCATAGGGATGAGGGAAAAATTGATACACCATAGTATCTTAATATTTTGCATGGTAATATTGTAACACTACAGGGACACCAAATATGAATACTTCATGAATTAAATTAAAATATTCTGGAAATACTATGAACAAGAGTAAAAATTGGTGGCTGCCTGGTGATTTATTGATTTATTTATTCATATTCTGTGACCAACTACAACTTGTAGTGAATACATTTTTGCCCAGAGCTTGAGGATGTTGCACACTTGTGACCACGTTTGAGCGCAAGGTTGTCTGACAGGAGGCAAACTTACTGAAACCAGCTGCAGTCAGACTTGGACTGACTCTAATCACTCACAGAGAGATTGGCTAAGGTTTACAGATAGCTTCTATCTAATTTATAAATGCAGACATATTACCACTTTAAGATGACAAAGCAACAAGGTGATATATACCAGTTTTTAAATTGTGTTGCTAGGCCACGTAAAAACAGAGTCATGACAAACTATATATACGCGGCGTTTTTCCTGAATAATTTCGTCACGTTTACTGTCTAAGGACAGCGCAGCGAGCCCTCTCTGGCTATGACCTTATGTCAGACCTGCAGGTATCAGGCTGTGATGTTCTCCTTTATAGTGGACAGAAATATTTGGAGTGGCATCTTATTGAATGCAGAACAGCTGATCGTTCTGTAAATAGTTTGAAATGGTTATTTAAAAAAGGGTAAAGGCTGCAAATAACTTTGTTTGCAAAACTTGTGCATATGATTTTAAAACTGACAATTTATATTTGTTTTTAAAGTTATGAAATATGATTCGATAAACATGTTTTTGGTTGTTACAGTAAAAAATAGAACTTTTTCTACTCGGATTTTATGTTTTTTTGTCTGATTTTAGATCAATTGTGTTAATACAGTATGTCAAAATGAAAACATAACTGTAAATTCAGACACGTGAGGTTGTGCTGAAAAGGATGATACCAAACAAGGCAAAGGAAATAGTTAAAGTGAATTGTTAAATGTTGTAATTTTTACAACAACAGAGGTCCAGCTGCAGTGTGTGCAAACGGCATCAGCATGGATGGATGGAGATGCGTTTCCAGCAAGCTGCAACTTCACTGTGTGTGAAGATGACTTTTGAGGAGACTGTCTGAGTGACATTTGCCATGTTTGGAGTAAAATGGCAAGATGAGACAGTGGGAAAACACAGGACAAAGCTGAAGAGAACTGTCTGCCATTGGACTGCAACGTGGGAGAGGAGAACGGAGTGAGAGGAGCAGGTGAGCACACAGAGGAAGGCTGTCGTTTAGTGTGGGAAATCAAAATTTGGGTAAGCAATCCTGGGAAAAAAGCAAACTGCTTTAAGTGGGAAAATTGAGAAGGAGTCTGGACTACAAAATGAGAAAGGTGCACAAAACACACAAAAAGCATTAACCATACCAACCCCACATACACATACAATGACACTCATGAAGACCAGACAGCATCTTAAGCATGAGATTCTGTTTGTCATCTTGTCCAAGTCACTAGTAAGATGAAAAGTGATACATAGACTAGTGGACTGAATATTGTAGGAGGACAAATGATTGCATCATAGGGAGAAAACAGAATGCTGATGAGAGGTCTTGATTGAGTGAGCTGATTGTTGAGTTTCTGGTGTGTGAAGAAGTTTTAACATGGCACACATTTGATTACATGAGAAGAAACTCATTGCGTGATGAGACAACAGGGTTATGCTGTGTGTTGTGTGTGGCTGATTGGATGAATGTTTGAGATCAAACTAGCTGATGATTTGTCTTTTGTTGCAAGGTTGAGCCTGCCAATTAGGTTTGGTATGATCCCCCCCCCTTACTTTTTATTTTGTTACTTTCATAGTGCACTGAAAGTTTTGTTTAATATTCTCTCTCATCTAAGAGGATCTGAACGTTTGAATAGGGAGAACTACAACATGTTGTTGCGAACGGTTGCAAAGTGAGTTTCTCCAAAATGAAAACGGGCTCAGGAGAAAGCCACTTGTTTGGGACAATTAGGAAGCGAGTCCCTTTCTAAAAGGATTCAGCGAGGTAATCCAGTCTAAATTCTGTTTCTTTTTGAAATGTCATCGTTTTGCTGAGGGTGGAAACAAAATGCGACGATAGGTTCCACTATCAGCAAAGAAAAAAAAAGAAACAATCGATGAATGAATAATGAGTGAAAATAAAAAAATGGGGAACTGACTGACTGGTAAAAGCTGACAAGACTGACTGACACCACTATTCAAGGTTACCCCCATTCAGATGACAAAGGAGTGGATGTATCTCTGTGTGTGCCTCTTGTTGCAGGAGCAGCAGGACACCACAGGAGGAAACTTGGGTCACATGACTATGTGAACTCTGCAAATTTAACCTTTTTAGTTGTAATTTTTCTGGATGTTTTTGAATTTACCAAAGGTGTGTTATTCATCACCTTGTGTTGCTCACAGAGATCACTGTGAGAAAGAGCGTATACACCTGCGCAGCACTAACATTTACATTTCGTTTCTACAGCAGAGGGTTAATCATGTGATTTGATCATGTGATTTACAGCAGGACACACAACTTAATAATGTTTTTCTACCACAGGATTACTGAGATTTTGTGTGTCAAGAAAACTGTGGTTACAGGCTGTGTGTTGGTGATGAAATTACACTGTGTTGTTGAGAAAATGTTGAAAATTACAGAGGAAGAAGTGAATACAGTGTGAGATATACTGTGTTGAAACCAGTGTTACTTCTGTTTTATAGCAGAGTGTTAACTTTATGACCTTTTACAGCACCTCTGGAACCTGTTGACTTAGGCCCGACCTCCAGGATGATCCGTGTGTTTGGCTAATGTTTGTTTTTCCTTTAATTAAAGCTGCTTGTAAAGGATTCAGCACAGACAGACAAGTAACGATTGAACAGATGTGCAGTGGTTACTCAATAGTTACATGGGGCTCATTATCTGACCACTATTGAGCTCATGGTGAGTGACAAACTTAAGAAAAGTCACTGATTACAATGTGGAATGAAGTTCAGATGTTCAATGATTTGGAGCAAATTATGGAAAAATCAGGGATTTAATGAGTTTAAGTAACCCTGCAATTATACTTCTCTCTGTGATGCTGAATACTTTATTACTCTTATGCTACAGTTGGTTGCAAATGTGAGTTTGTTTTAACTTAAAGACTTTGTCTTCTAGGATACAGGCTCCGGGTGCAGCTGGGAGTTAAACAATCTTAACATTTAACCTCTGACTAATGTATTGACAGGGTTACAGGTTTGGAGTGGAGCTGCTCCAAGAGGGAAACCCTGGAGAATTTTTTTTTAGAAGAGAATGTGCAGCATTTTTGTGCATGTCTCATTGTGTGGAGTTGACACATGACGAGAGCCGTGTGGCACAAGAAGAGTGTCAATTTTAAATTTGCAGGTACCATGAGGAGAAGCGAGTAAGGAAGAGCGTCGACAAGATGGAAGCTGAGGCCAGGAGAGACGCTTCAAGAGGACCAGTGAGAAGCAGGGACCATCTGCAGGACAGCTGAAAAACCACAATGGGTTGCACCACTGGGCTTCTAGAAGATCGTCATGAGGAGACTTCGCACAGCAAAATCTTAAATAAAGTTTCGACGTTGACGTTGAAGAAGACAACTAAGGTGTACGACGTGCTCTGCCTTAAATCGCCAGCGCGTTGGAACAGAAACTGAGGGATGAAGGGAGCGTGCCAAGCTCCAAAAGTGACAGCGCAGCGGGGGACCAGCGATGGAATTGCGGCTCTGTGTGAAGCACAGATGCTAGGAGACTGGGAGATAGTTGACACCACTTTTCCCAAGGATGAAGATCATCTAAAGGTGTCACTTTGCCATGCAGATTTGATGCTCTGCAGAGAAGCCTTCTGCGAGGGAGAGATGTAAACAGAGGAGCCTTTTGTCTACATTTACACATCGTGTCAACTTCTCTGAGCTGGTTGAAGTTTTGAGCCATGGGTGGACATGACTCAAAAAGGGGGGAGAAGATCATAAACAACTTGATCCAATTTCCTTTACAAAATCTTTTTCTGCAGTGACAACAGGAAAGGAGAAGAGTTGTAAGTGCAGATGATTCACCAGTTGACTCTAACCCCCACAGGATGCCTACAGTGAGAAGATTTTGGGGGGTTGATAGGGGTCATAAAGAGGAGTGTTGACCAGGCTACAGCTTTGAAGTTAGCTGAGAGCCACATGGACAAACAGTAAAATCAACTGATGTGTTTGAATGCCTGTATACAGCTGGATTGTAGTGACATATGATTTGAGAATGTTTGACTGTTGACATTCATTTGTTTACTTGCAGGATGTAGTTTACTGTGTATGAGATGGAAGAACATAGTAGTTTAGAACATGTATTAATGGTGAACCTTTGCTGCAATAGGAGGTGAATGACGGCAGGAGCTGTGTGACATCT
The DNA here is from genome assembly GCF_018398535.1 of Haplochromis burtoni. NCBI lineage: Eukaryota > Metazoa > Chordata > Actinopteri > Cichliformes > Cichlidae > Haplochromis > Haplochromis burtoni. Next base: position 328,055 of record NW_024582628.1, read on the forward strand.
AAATCTACACTGACACTGTCAAAAACAAGTAGTGAGAAAATACTACACAGGAATAATCTGGAGCATAAAAATAACAAAACAGGAGGGAAATGTTAAAGTGAATTGTTAAATGTTGTCATTTTTATGCTTCCCATCTCTACATTGTTTCAAACTGTGCGATCAAAGACATTCCTTTGTCTCACCACCTCTCCAGCCACTCTGTGCTGGGGGAGGTTTTATTGTAGATACATCCTATATGAAAGATCTGTTTCTTGTGTTGTAAGCTTCCAGCTTTATGATCATTTTGGTGAGCAGGAGGTCACACAAACGCACCCCCATGACACACGCATTCTCACATACACACACGTTTAAAACATGCTGCATATGAACAGTGCTAATAAAAATGCAGAGAGGTCGACAGTGATCACTGAGTATTTTTAAGAGCTTGTTCAGATTAAACAGAACAAGATGAGAAGCATTAAAACATGTAATGAACACAGTAGAAGTTTGGACCCAAAAGCAGGGTTCATACATCATCACTAACAACCAGAAACAGTTTTCTGACAGTGGGAGGAGCTATTATTTAAAAAGCTTCAGAAGTGTGTTAAAGGTGGTCCATTTTGTATGATTGACATCACTCATAATTGTCCTGAAAAAAAAATGTTGTGGGTCCTTATGGGTTAATTTTTAGCAATCTGCCAAACTTTCTGCCAACACTCTGTAGTTACTCACAGCAGATGCAAACATGTTCCAACTCCCATCCTGCCAGTACCAAAGCCACTCGGTGGTGTGGATGAAGGTCGGCTCGATCACCGAGTTTTCTGTCGAGAGTCGACGCACTTTGTTCTGTCCAAACGTCATCGTGTCAAAGTGCACGGCCGGGCTGGTACTGCTGCAAAAAAACAATCAAGAAAGCATTACCATCAGTTCTACCAAAACCTTTGTGCACTGAAACACTCAATGAAAGGATTTTCCTGTAGCAACAGAAAATCTTGTCTCACCTCATATTTTCTCTTTGTTTTACAATTATGTTAAAGTTTCAAATTATTATTATTATTTTTTAAAACTTTGTCAAAGTTTAAAATGAGCATCTGTTATTTTATCAGTGTATATATGAAAGAAAATATGGAAAAGCTTAATAGTTCCACTTTATCTAAAAACATTGAGATGATTGTGTCACGGCCAGGCGGAGCAGCTGCACTGTCTCTCTTCCTCTCTCTCTCCTCTTCTCTCTCGCCGGGGCGGACTCACCGTGGGTTCACGCCCTCGGGAGATGAGACACCTGCGTCTCATGAAGATGATCAGCATTTAAGCCAGGAGGTGACTGCTGTTCCTCGCTGGATCGTTGTCTACCACGCGTTAGTGAAGCCAAGCTACTGCAAGTCGGGTTAAGTGTGTTTCCTTTGTGCGTTGTATTTAACCCCATCTTCCTGTCTACAGAGCTCCCTGGATTTTCCCCCCGTGTGATTCCCGAGTGGCAGTGTTGGAGTCTTGTATACACACCTGGTGAATTGTAAATAAATCTTGCTTGTGTGCATCTGAGCCCGGAGTCCTGCGCTTGAGTCCTCCTCCAAACCGTAACAGATTGTGTAAAATAAATCTCTGAAGAAGTTCAATTGTGTGAGTACCTGTAAGAGTTACTGGGGTCACAGTAGTCTGCCATCGGTACGGCATCTTGTCATGAGCTTTATAACATCGATCTAAGGAGAAAGAAGAAAGACAGCTGATCAAAGTCAAGAAAGAACTACATTAAAGCCTCAAACACTTACTAACCATGACTCTCTCACCTTCATGTTTGCAGTGACATTTAATGAAGTACATGCAGATCCCTGTTTTATCTGAAAGAAACAGGAGATATTTCACACACCTTGTTTGGACAGCAGTTTTAGTTCATCTCCCCATAGAAGTGTTTCCAGATTTACCTCTAACGGTCCTCTGTCTCTTGTTGTGCCCTTTGTTGGCTTTTGCAGCTTCATCGTCAGCTGCATGAATGTCACTTGAGAAACGGGCGTATTCTCGGTTGACCGGGTTACCGTCTTTCCCTCTATCCCAACGGCGTGGGCGCTTTTTGCTCTTACCAAAAAGACTGCTTTCATCAGTGTTGTTGTCATTAGCAGAGACTTCACCACTGGAGCAGTTTCCTCTGTGGACTCTATCTTCCCTGTTGGTTCCAGCCAGTCTCAAAGCCTGTTTATTTGCATAAGCAGCTTTCAAGGACTGAAAGAGTGTGTCAGGTACGCCTCTAGCTTGCAAAGCTCTGAATGGCTGTGGAGCATTAAAATCGTGGTTCTTCCAGCAGCTGCATTCACGGCTGATGTAGTTCTCACAGATGTGGAGCCTCCTGCAACCATCACCATCCCGACACCTGCCGAACTCTCCATCACCATTGTTGTAGTTGTAGCATATCTGATGGAGTGAAGAAAAGAAAAGATGGCTACAATCATAGCCTGTATATAAAAGATGGATATGGCCAATGTTATATCCATTATTTATGTTAACTAGCTATAAGCAAGAGGCGGATCTGACTGAGCAACTGAGGACATGTAGCACCCACCTGTAAGTAGGTATAACCCAAAACCATACTTTGCTTTATCACAGCAATAAATGCTCGATAAATTAAAGTTAGCAAAATGCTATCTAAATAAATAAAATGTGAAACTGGTGCCCAAGATCCTAGACGTATTGGGAATATTTTTACTGAGGTCACCGGTCAATGTGGGATCATTTTCTTATTAACTTGTTTGCAACAGAAAAACTCTCTCAAGCTTTTTAATATTGTTGTATTTTGTGAAGTTGGTGGGAAGGTTGAGCTGGATATCAGCATGACAAGAAAATGTGTCTAAAGAAAGGCTGCTTGATCAGCAGATCCAGTATTGATTGAAATTCAACTTAAGAGTGCTCGGTAGTAAGACTCACAGCAGGAAGGAGTGTGTGGTCACTCTGCAGCAGCAGGGTGCACAGCTCTTCTCGGCTCAGGCTCTCCAGCTCATGCTCCCTCAGAAGTCTTTGGTTATGCTCAGACGTCAGCTCATGGGAGAAGCTGCAGCCCCTCCTGTTGTAACAGAATCCACACAGCTGATTCGTGACTGTGAGTGCTAGCATCCATTTGCTCAGTTAAGAAGAAAAAACCAAAAATAAAAACAGTGTAATACATTTAAATGAGCCGATGTCTCTCACTGTGGGATGATTATGAAAGCTTATCTGTCTGGAACAAAGTCAGCTGTTTTTGAGGCTGTTAGTGCTTAAAACCAAAGGGTTATATCAAACAACAGCCTAATAAATCATGGTAGTAATATGACATAAATGTCAAACTTAGGTTTTGGGACATACGTTTTAATGGGATTAGTCCAATACCAGCTTTTTATATATAGCTGGGTAGAACTAGAATCCCTTTAACATTTAAAATTGAGACAAAAAATTCAACCAAACACACTGTAAAGCCATTTTCTCTTTTTTCTAACTGCTAAGCTAAGCTGATGTTGTAGCTGCACATAAAAAAAAACATCAGAGAAAATATGTCTAAGGGATTTTGTTTTTTCAAGAACAGCTCTATAAATTCTCTGTAGGCTCCTCTTGTTTATCTGTTTGTGTCTTCATTTCTATTCCTGTTATTTGAGTTATTACAATATATGTGGCAGGTGTGTGGCAATGTCCAAGGCAAATATTGCATAGTGTTCCTCCCAATTACAACATGGTTCAGTCCACTGTGTCAAAACCTCGTTTGTTGTCAGTAGCAACCGATGCAGATATCAGGTTTACACGATAAGAGTTTGAAATCCTGCCTCCACCTGAGCTGTCAGATGCAGCTTTCTGTATACAGATACAGTGTGCAGAAATAATAATACTCCAATGCAGTAAACTCTATAATTTATTTTAAGTCCAGCATGTTTACCTGAGCTGGCTGAACTCACAGAATCCGAAGAGGAAGTTTTTGCACAGGTGCAGACCCCTGCACGTCCCCGGGCAGTCTTTGGCTCTGCAAAGTCTCAGGCGGGTCCTGGCCACCACCTTCTCCTGTCCGTTTGGACAACACCGAGCAAATTTCTCTCGGTTCGAAATGATCTCCGACAACTTCGTGGGATCGCCGGAAAATAGATTATACACTAAATCCTCCGTGTTGACTGCTCCTTGGCCGGCGCAGATCATTCTCAGTATTTCTGTCGCCATCGTGTCCGAGCTCTGCCTGCGTTAACTTCCACCTGTGAGACCTGACTACAGCTACATGTGAGGAGGAAAACTTCGGTATCATTTCTGATGATTGGAAAGCGAAACTGAACTATTTCTATCTTGGACTGATGCTGTAATGCTGCTGATTTCCACTTGGGGGCGTCACCGCGCTGTATGATCTCCTAATGCATCCCACACCTCGACTGAACAGGGAAAGAAAGAAGGCTTTCTTCCGCTTCACAGCTGAACAGAGTGAAGAGATTTCCAGTAATGCTATAACAAAATCAAGTCTCATTAATTTTATCTAAATGCTTTCTGCATTCTTCTCTTCAATGAGTCTGTAATCAGATTACTGTGTTTTTACAGTAGGTGTTTAAGATTACATATGCCACTTTTAAAAATCCGATTATTGTAATCCCATTATTGCCATCTGTTAGTCCCACCAGCTTGAAACATGCAGCAGAACGGCTCCTGCCTGCAGTTTGTTTCCATCTCAAACATGCAAAAAGAAGGATTGGGCTTATTGCCTATTATAATCAATATGTGCTGTATTTTAACCGGAAATTCATGTAAAAATTTACTGTCGACTTTTAAATTGATTTTCTCATTTAGATGAACTTCCAGCACATTATAACGGATATGTTTCATTAGCACTGGAAACCAGCTCACCAGGTCTTCGCCTCCAGCTGCAGGAGGAACATTTAAAGTTCCCTGGCATCACTCATCTGCATTTTCTTGTTAACGTGCAGCACATTCCCCACCAGCTTCATTGCTTCCTGTCCCCCTCCCTTACTCCGAGGAGTATAAACATGTTGGAAGTGATTTTTCCATTCCTCCCCCCCCTTTTTTATTGCCTGTCACTTCTTCCACCATCTGCTGCCACCAGAAACTATTATGCTTGTTACTCTGAAAAAACAACATTTTCTTTAGTATCATAAAGGAATACAGACAAATCTGACCAAGAGGATCACAATGACCAGGTTAAGTAGCCTACTATATAGTCATTTGGTCAACAGTCTAAGATGCATAGCACCTTACTTGATTACGATGTTTAAATCAAATTATTTCGGAGGACATTACCTGGTTCAAAGAACCAATTTTACAGTAACTATATCCTATATAATCGATCGGTTTCCTTCTTCAATATCAACTGAATTTTGATTATCTGGGGGCAGAAAAACAAGCTATTAGTGCTTACAGATGACTAATAACAATGACCAACTGTAGTAAATCCAGTAGTTCAATCTAGTATTTTGGACTGCTAACCCAAATATTCAAGAACCAAATGAAATCAAAACACTTGACTTGACTAAAAAAGAGGCTGAGCATTTTATGTGCCTGAGGACAACTGCAGAGTGGTGTTAATTACCAGTGTATTTGTCATTACTTCATATTACACATACCCAGTTTGTGCCCTGACGTTTGACCACCAGTGATATGATCGGTAACCACTCTTGCCTTCCATTTTGAATGGAAGTGTATTACCCGACCAGCAGGCGAAAACCCTTTTTGGTCTTGTTTTGTTTGCTAGGAAAATGTTGGAACCCACAGTTTGAATGGAAGACACCAACTTATAAGCAAACACTTGCCAGTAGAACATATATAGCCTCCCCTACCGATATATTGGTAGGGGAGGCTATATCAATCGTGGATGTTAATTGACCGATATTAAAATAAATAATAATAAATAAATAAAAGAAGATTATTTTTCACTGTCACTCTATATTTGTAAAAAGTCATAAACAACAAGACATAACGAATGTTAGGAAACTATATGTGTGTCTGTGTCAAAGAAAAAACAGTGAGTGATATATCCGATTTTTAAAGCGCTAAATATCAGTATTGGTCTTAAAAATCCTCTATCAGTCTGGCTCTAGTCAAATCTTTTGTTGGTAGTGAAACTGTGAAAAGTGCAAGACAAACCAGAAATGGAGACCATTTGCCATCTAAGTAAAAGTTGCACATTTTGAATGCACACATCCTCTGTTTCCAGTTTGTGTTGCATTTTTCAAGCTTTACTACCACTCAGCTAGTTGGCGAGTGGGTGCCAAGTCAATCGCCTCACGATCACATGGAGGTGTTTGGTTCAATACTCACTTTTTGACTTCTTTGTCGCCATCAGATTTCACTGAGCAACAGCCAAGAATTTGTAGAAAACACTCACAAACCGGTTATACCAATAGGGGTTCAGCAGGAAGATGTGTAGAAAATGGCAAGAGATACTGCCTGATAACTGATTTAGACTTATGCTTCCTTTCAATGTAAATCTATGAATCTCTAAAAATTCAAATTCAAATTCAAATTTTATTTGTCACACACACACAACCATACACAGTATGACATGGGGGTGAAATGCTTGTAGCTGTACAATGCCCGACCATTAAATGACAGAAGAAAAGTTTTACAATATTTACAATTTACTACAAAAATTTACAAATTAACTTAGGAATTTACAGTAAAGAATGTGCAAATAGCAGAAGAGATTATAAAGATAAGGATTATAAATTATAGGAATTATAGGATTATAGGAAATGTGTGGTGGTGCGTGTGGTGACTGTGTGGAGAGTCCAGTCCTACACCTGGTTCAGGCCCGAATAGCCTGGGGGAAGAAGCTCCTCCTCATTCTCTCTGTTTTGGCCTTAAGGGAGCGGAAGCGCTTCCCAGACCTCAACAGTGAGAAGAGTCCATTGTTGGGATGGGAGAGGTCCATCATAATCTTCCTAGCTTTGGACTTGCACCGCTTGGTGTAGATGGACAGCAGGTCAGGGAGCTCTGATTGAATGATGCGTTCGGCCGAGCGCACCACTCTTTGCAGATCTCGTCTGTCCTGCTTGGTGCTGTTCCCAAACCAGGTGCAGATGTTTGCCAGGAGTCTTAGATTAAGATAAGATAGATAGAACTTTATTAATCCCTCGGGTGGGTTCCTCTGGGAAATTCGATTTCCAAAAAAGCACAGCACGACCGAAGTTACAGAGTTACAGAATATTATATATATATACACACACACACACACACACACACACACACACACACACACAACCAACACACAACCACATATATATAATACAGAGACAATATAAATAAAATATACGAAGGGGATAAATAGAATAAATAGGAATAAAAAATAAAAATACAAGTGAATTGCACATTTCAAGTATTGAGGTCTATTGCACTGTTGACTATTTACAAAAGTATTGCACAGTGAGGTGAAGAGGCACTACAGCTTAGTTGTTCCCCCCTCCTTTGTCCTCCTGTTTCCCCTCCCTCTCCCCTCCAGAGAGGAGTTAAACAGTCTGATGGCGTGTGGGACAAAGGAGTTTTTAAGTCTGTTAGTTCTTGTCTTGGGGAGAAGCAACCTGTCACTGAACAGACTCTTCTGGTTGTTAATGGCCGTGTGCAGAGGATGCCTGGCATTGTCCATAATGTCCATCAGTTTCTTTAGATGTCCTTTTCTCTGCCACTGTCACCAGAGTGTCCAGCTTCATGCCGACCACAGAGCTAGCCCTCCTGATCAGTTTCTCCAGCCTGGATGAGTCCTTCTTTGCTGTGCTGCTCCCCCAGCACACCACAGCATAGAAAAGTACTCCAGCAACCACCGACTGGTAAAACATCCTCAGGAGCTTCCTGCAGATGTTAAAAGACCTCAGCCTCCTGAGGAAGTACAGTCGGCTTTGGGCTTTTTTATACAGGTGCTCTGTGTTGCATGACCAGTCCAGTTTATTGTCCACCCACAGCCCGAGGTACTTGTACTTGTTGACCACCTCCACCTCCTCCCCCTCTATCTGAACCGGCAGTGGACCTGTCTCTGGACCTCCCGAAGTCCACAACCAGTTCCTTAGTCTTTGAGGTGTTGAGTTGCAGGTGGTTTGTGTGACTCCATGCGACAAAGTTCCTCACCAGACTTCTGTACTCCTCTTCCTGATCATCCCAGATACACCCCATGATGGCTGTGTCGTCTGCAAACTTCTGAATGTGGCATAATTCAGAGTTGTAGCAGAAGTCAGAGGTGTACAGGGTGAAGAGAAGAGGGGACAGCACAGTTCCCTGTGGTGCTCCTGTGCTGCTGACCACAGTGTCAGACGTGATGTCCTTCAGCCTGACGTACTGTGGTCTGTCGGTGAGGTAGTCGGAGATCCAAGCCACCAGGCAGGCAGGTTTAGTTTAGTTTACAGGTTTAGTTTACAGAATGAATGTCATAAAGTCATCAGAAAAATGTGTTTACTGACGTCACGGTGCAGGGGATCTCTGTTGGTGCGTCCCATTTGAAAAACAGAATCATTCAGCTGGAATGCTCACTCAAGCCGGACTTCCATCTAGGAAAGTTAAAGCAGCACCAATGCCTACTTAATAAAAGAAGATCACAGGAGTGCACGTAAGCTTTAATAACGCTGGAATACTTGAAAAGTGCACCACTAATCTTAGGCATTTGTGACTTGCTAAATAAGCCACACATTTCCTTGCTTTTTTGACTTTATTACTGCTCTTAACTCAGTGTTACATCACACCCCCTCCAATATCTGACTTCAGAGCTAAATGGTATGAATTTGCAACCAAGGGAGTAGAGTGTAAAAGAGTAAGCCACAATAAGTTACGACACTAAAACAAGATTGTTTTCAAACTGCATTGTCATAACCCATATTAGATTTTTAAATCTCTAAATATCCGTTCAGAGGAGTAGCCCCCTGCTGGCCATTGGAAAGAATGCAAGTAGAACACACGGTCCACGTAACATATCATGGTGTGTCTGTGAAGATTCTCAGTCATCCAGGTCATCGTAGTCAAAGGAGCTTGCAAAGAAATGCGTCTGGACTTCTTTAAGTTGCTTGAAGACGTTTCACCTCTCATCCGAGAAGCTTCTTCAGTTCTAAGGTCATGATGTAGTCCGAAAACATTAGAAATTCTGAGTTCAATATGGAAAGCCCCCCTCAAGTCAGAGTAGCACCAGCAATCTCCAGTTAACCTGAGTTAGCACTGAGCTTAAATGGTAGCGAAACCGTAAATCTTTTAATCTGTGCTACCAATGTTGTGTATTTGTGACTCACTGAATGCAGGGATGATTTTAGGCAAAAATAAAAGAGGCAGAATGCTGTTTTGGCTTAGAACCAAACAAATCCTGTTTTTCATCTCTTTTTCCAAACACAGAGCTCTGAGGTAGCTGTGTCCATTTTCAACATACAGTCTATATGCTTTTTCTCATAAAGCTAAAAAAGCAAACGTAAAAAACCCCCAAAACAGCCCAGTGAGGTGTGGCCTAGTTCTTTGAATCACTTGACAACAAATACTTTAAAATTCTTTTTAGTCTTATGTTTGTTTCTTATAGTATTACTACAGTCACACCTTTCGCACAAGGGATTTAAAAAGTATGAGTTAAGCAGAAGTGATTTTACAGTAAATGTGAACTAATTCATCTCATATTAAATCCATGTATTCCTTCTACGCTCACTCGCATTTTTGTGTCTGCCTAATTAAAGCGTGAGGCTTTAGCATGTTGTGTAACCGCATTTGCCTTAAGCTTTGATTTAAAAGAAAAGGCAAATAAAAAACAAAAACAAGTCTGTCTTTTTAGCCTCTTCGCCTGCAGTTGTGTGTGTAGCAACGCGACCTGCCTGCGATTTCCTGCTTTGGGTTTCCCTTTAAAAGGGGGCAAGGCTCAATGCTGGGAATTCACGTCATTTCGCCGTTTTACACACGTCCAGATCAATGAGAGAGAGAGAGTGAGAGAAAGCGAGAGAGAGAGAGAGAGGTGTCCGCCGAGCTCTCTCTCTCTTCGGTCTCGCTCTTCCAGGAAGGGATTATTAACCAGCGCGCTGCCGACATGTGAAGGGAAAACACACGCAGACAAAAGAAGTTTTCACACCGACGACCACGCTATGGACCCGGCCAGCAAATAAAGGAAGGAGGAGGAAGAAAAAAAAAGGGAAAAGAAGCGGGCTACATGAAAAAAACAACTTCTCCCACAAACACAAGCCGAGCAGTCGGGCTGCCGCTCGCGCTGCAGCTGTGCGGGTTTCTATAAGAAAGGAAAGAAGATAAAGAACAGCGCGCGACGGAAAAGTGGAGAGAAGTTGACTGGAGATAATGTCTGAATCCTCCTCCGCTGCGAACAAGGTAACACCGTCCGCTCACTCTCCCCTTTTAACGCGCTCCCTCGTTTGTCTTCAGGAGACAATTTCAACTGTTTGGTTTGAGTCTCCGCTGCGTGTGATAGAGCCGCCAGGGTTGTATCACCTCCCGCAGACTGCTGTACAGCGCCATTCAGTTTGTTTTGCTAGTCATCTGTTGCTCGCGGCTCCACGCTCTGAGTTCGCCTCCACTCTGCTCATGATTGGAAGAAGTCGTGACTGTGTGACTGTGTGACTTACCGACGACCCCCCCCCCCCCCCAAAAAAAAGTAAGCAGAGATCGGGGGGCGAACGAGTTGCAACCTGCATGTATCTGTAGCATCAGTAAAAAAAAAAAAGCTTTCCCCCCTTTAACTATATGAGCTGAAGGTGGGTGTTAGGACTGCATCTGAAGCAGGACTTAATGGATAAGCAAACGCTTGTTCTAGAGCTGAACTGAACTATTCATCTAAAGACAGTGTACGGTGGAGGGGGAATGGTTGATTTTTCCTCCCTTTTTCAACGACGAGGAATTAATCAAAAACAGATACATAAAAAAGGCAAAGGCTGCATTAGAGGTGCATGCATCATTATGCAACATGATTCAATGCAAATAAATGTTTTTTCTGATAGCAACTGTTTGCAGGCAAATGCAGGCATTTAATAAAGTGCACCAGTTGTGACATTTTAGACAGATACCAATACCGATATTTTATATATTTATTGAAAAAGTGTTTTTTATTCCCTGGGATAAGAAGAGACATATTTATAAAAAGCAACTTATATGTTTTAAAGGCCTTCACACAAATTTGGAACAGTTATTTTATCGACAAACACACAGCTAGCTAACTGCAAACAACAAACCGATACTGATGCTAGGCCAGTGTTTACTCTGTTTTTGTTTGTGTGTTTTGTGTTGTTTTTATTTATCCTTTTTAAAAGGATATAAAATTAAAGGAATAAAATTATTGTCTGAAAAAATTAGATACCAACCAATTTATCTGTTGGCCTATACTGGGCTAAGTTAGCTATTTGCTGGTCTATTGGAATTCGCATTAAAAGCAGCTGATTTAAAAGAAAAATTGAAGCTGTGTCCGCACTGGAAGTGATTTGCTTATTGCGCATAGCTTTAAAGCTGGCGCTTGGTTACTTGTGGACATTCCAGGCTCCAGTTTTCTAGGTAAGCGTTTAATGCATTCACTACCAGGTTATAAGTCACTCGTGGTATTCTGTGTTCTCACTGATAGTTACTTTTACTGGTCGCCTAAAAGTTGAGCTTATATTCATTCTGCACTTTGAATACCCACAGCTTGTACACAGCTTAAAGATGAGAAACGTGTTGTGAGTGTTGACATTTCGTAGTGTGACCTCTAGAGGGCACACTGCATTTTTTAAAATCTTTAAATCGCCAAATATCGCTATTGATTCAAAAGAAATAAGGGAACTATAAAGACTTTGGCTAAATGTCTGATGACAGCATAATAATGTAAAACTGATAATAAAAGTAAATGTCATTGACTGCCATCAGTTTTGGTGAATGCGACCAATATCAGCTGATATATCAGTGTGTCTCTAATATTTTGGCTTTTGTAGCCGGTGGTCATACTGGGTGTAAACAGCTTAAACCCAGTTTGTGCTTTCCAAGAGCATGTTGTGATCTGTGTGATCCATCGATTAATCATTAATGAAGATGATACATGGTTGCAGCATGAAGACAAGGAGACAATATTGATCAGCAGAGACTGAATGCTAAAAATAGCTGATTAACCTGCAACAATTTTTTGATCCGATTATTGTTTTTGTCACACTAAAACTGGCTTTGTGCTTTTATTTTTGGACATTAGTCAAAAATCCAAGTCTATCACTGTAACTGGGACATGTAATAATAGAAATATTATTTGAGGTGCCAAGGTCAGACTGAAATAGCTCAAAGCAATGCTCACTGTCCAGTAACTGAAAACGAAAAACAATGTTTTGTTTGTGAGGGATGTCTGCTCATTACTGAGTCTGATGTCAGGGCACGATTGCTGAGGAATGATCAGAACTTCCCTCTGAGAACTTTTACCGTCAGAGTGAGCGAGGACGACTCCCCCTCACCTTCGGCTCTGTCGCAAATCACTTTCCGTTGGTCCCAGAGGTCGCGTTTTCACAGACCCAGGCAAAGCTGTGTGAAGACGCAGGCAGCTGAATTTTTAGACAGCTGAATGTCAAGAGAAAGGCCTTCTGCCTCTGAGACGAGGAAATAGAAGACTGGAAGATTATTGCTGGGGTTCCACAGGAAATTCCTGGTACATGTAGTTGTTGTGCAGGTCTCGAAGTAGCTGGGTGGTGACAACAGGTTGGAAGGTGAAACGGCAAGAAAAACAAAAACAAAAAAAAAACTAACTAAAAAAACCCTGAGCTTCATTTCCTCAAGAAACCAAGGTGGAATCATGCTTTGCAGGAAAGGAAACCAGTCAACAGAAAATTACAGTTAACTGGAAAACCTCATACCTTTAGCCTGCGTTCGATGCACGCCATAAACAGTAGCAGGGCTGAGTGTCTTAAAACGTCAGAGCATCGTGGAGAATACAGCTGCTTTAACCGTTTAATGTTGCACAGTGGTATTAATACAATCAAAGCAGTGTGATTTACAGAGTTCAAACCTTGTAGATTTCTCATAAAAATGCACAAAATCTTTACATTCAAGCAGCAGAAACCAGTGGAAAAACTCCCATTGTTGCCCGACTATTGACTGAGAAATTCTTAGGCGATAGTTCATGTTATTCAGATCTTTGAAAGTCTCACCTATGTACTGACTAACCATGAAAAGGATTTTTGTGTTGAAAGGAAATAAGACATCATTTTGTTATGTCATTTTAAAGCTTTTGCAAACCACAGTGAACCATCTGAAAGAAAACAAAGCAAATACACAGAATTCGCTTGCACGTCCATAAGAGGACGCTGACTAACAATTGTGTTAATTATGTCCTGATTATTATCTAAAGATATTTATGTGTGGAGTGTCTAAATTCCCAGAAATCACTGAAAAGGATTGTTTCCTTGCAAACAGCGAAAACTCCAAATGCATGATGTTAAAGTCATGCATTTCAACATAACTTTATTGCTCTACCGTGTTGATATGATTCATTCTTTTCTAGATTAGTCCAGCAATGAAAGTAATGCTCACATTTTGACTCATGAAGTAAAAATGAAAACCAGAAATGCTGTTTATACTGGACAATTTCAAGATGATGCTTTTAAAATCCAAAAAGCTGTCATTGTTCAAATATGTGCCATTTTTAACTGTTTCCGAATCTTTAATCCATGAAAAACCACATAGATTAGTCAGTTTGTCTTTAAACAGAAAACATGATTTCTGATGTAAATCCACTGTGGTCGTTGACAACCAAGAGCAGGAGAGTCTGTGGTCAACATCTTGTCCGTCAGTGTATTGCTTAGTTTAGGACCATAACTCAGTCCAGTGCAACACATGTCCTAAAGCATGCATGGCATTCTGGGTATTTGGATGTCCAGAAAGTGACTTCACAGCTCAACTGGCCAGAGCATCAGTTTATCAGGCGCACAGTCTCCTCTGTGTACCGAGGCTAGCCGTTAGTGTGGGTGCACGGCGAGGTGAGGCGAGTCGGCGCAGTGCTGTTTGGGTTCAGGGCCGGTGCATCGCAGAGCTTTGTGAGCCATGCTTTGTGTCTCTGTGTCTATTCATAGCAGGAGAGGAGCTCTTTCAGTCCTTCCGCGAACCCGCTGCCAAACTCTACTTCCTCCCCCGTCCATGCTCCCGCCGCGAGGCCAGCCAGCCGAATGGAGGACGAGCCTGCCAGGCTGCCTGCGCACCTGCGTGAGTCACACTCTCTTGCTTACACACACAAACACACACACACACACAAAAGGATGACCAGTCACTCCCACATGCATCGATCAGCCGGTCATTTGAACAGGACAGATTGATTTTTGTCAGTGTTTTTGGTATCTTGCTCTGGAAATGTTTCCGCTTGGTCCTAAGTGATGATCTGGGAAACCAGATCTGAAGTTGTCCTCATAATTTGTTCAAAAATCCCTTGTCAAGGTGAGCTTTTTTCTCTCTCTCTCTCCTGCTGACACAGTTTTAACTTCTGGAGGTGATGGCATCGGAGAGTTTAGGTCAGCAAGCAGAAGTAATGGACTATCAAAGTGAGGACATGAATAAATAAAAATAGTTAAAACTCATCACATCCAGTCAGGGCAGCACACTCGCTATTATCACTGCATGAGTGCTGAGCTGGTCATGCTGTGTCTCTTAGCTGGGAGGCGTTGAAGCAGATCTGGGGTCAGGCTTTTAATAACACATGCTTCCACTGGAGCACAGCTGACTGACCTTCTGCACTGCAATAACAGCTACAGACAATATGGACCAGAGAACATACAAGGAACCGTGTTTAAATTAAGTCTGTTCAATACACAAGATCCTTACTTTACATGTTCCCCGATCATTCAATTAGATGATTTCTTAAACATCTTTAAACGCAACATCCAAATAAGTCCTTGGTCACCAAGTGGCTTAAGGATAAAGTGTTTACTAATATGAAAACATTTAGTTATTTAATTATCTTAAAAAACTGTGCACGCTCACAGGTGGCCAATCTACTACTTTAAAATGAGGAGATTAGACATATAAGACATCTCTATAAAGGGATTACAAACTTTTGGTTAGCTAGCTTTATAGATGGTATGCTGGATATCAGGAAGTTTTCCTGTGTTAGCAAGTAAGATAAGTAACACTAGCTAACATTATATCACAGGGGGCAGTTAGCCAGCTAGTCTTTCACGTTCAAGTTAGCTTTGTTGCATTTATGCCAATACTTAGCCGATCTCTGAGTTGTACAAGATACACAATGTTCAGTTATTAATAATGATGTTATCATTATTGATTTGGCCGATGCTAGTTCTCCCGCAGTGTATGAGCACGTGTGCAAAAGGTGTCATTCAATAACTTAAAATGAGGTTGTTGAAAGAAAACTTCTGTAACTTAACTTTGCTAGCTCTATGGTTATGTTATGTTTCTATACCCTGAAACTTGTTGTGTGTAATGTTGGCAAACTTGCATTTCTTATAATTTTGATTATTGCTAATCAAAATAGGCAGCATAGAAGGTTTTTGGTACCAGAACATTCTGTTTCTGCTTCTGTTTGTATCCAGCAGTATTGATCAGCCGTATCAGAGTGTGCTTTGGCTGCAAAGGCAGAAATGCTAATCTAAAAAAACAGTTTCTTTAATCTGATCATCATTTATCTCATCGTAGAATATAAACAGTTTCTTGTCACAAAATTGTAAGTCTTAGTCTGAATATGAGTTAAACAGTAAGCCCTGAAACACTGGCTGTAGCAGAGCAGAGCAGACTGGGAACTAATCTAAAAAGAATAACTTGAACTACATCATTCGGTTGTAGCAATTAAGCTTCCAGACTGCGAGTATGCAGGATACAGTCCTGAAACTCTAAAGGTGTGTTTCTGAGGTGACGGTGGGTCCGGTTTGAGCCACAGTACTAACGTGCTGACAGCCACTGCAGATGGCTCTCGTGGTCTCTGGACACCCTTTATCAGCATTTATCACTGTATCACTGAATGGTGAGGAAAGGTTATTTTGACACAAATAGAAAACGGATATCAGAACATTTTGACATGGACATGTCGTGCAGTATCGTGGATGACTCAGTCACAATTCAAAACAGGAAAAGCAGGATTCTGTTATTTGAAAAAAAGTTTTTCTCTTCAGTTTTTTTTCTGATTGTAAGACTTTGCATTTATTGTGATGCTTTAAATGTAAAGTAGACTGAATGTGAACATATTTGTGAGATATGAGTCAGGCGGCTTTTTTGTGGAAGCATTAATTTTTAAAAAATCATTTGGGTGTCTTTCCTTCTCTGTTCGTATCAGTTGAAACCAGTTGAAGAGCTTCCATCTACCTTTCATGGTCAGCATTGACGCAGCCTAGTCTTTCCAGAGCCGTGACGTGAAGGGCAAGGTGAAAGTGACTAGCCGGCTTTAGTTGAACCAGCAAAGGAGAAAGTCTGATGAAATATATTTGGGAACAACTTGGTGAAGCAACTGGGTGACATTCACAGTTTTACTGGACTTGAGTTTGGTTGCATCTGCTCATTCATTGCTTACCCAATCATAGAGGGGGCGGGGTTGGAGCTGTGCCAAGAGATAGGCTAACAGTTCAAAGACTAACCCTGAATTGCTTCATTGGTGCACATGTCAATATTTAACCAGTTAGTTTTTCTCTAGCCGGTGTGAAGTTCAGGACTCTTGGCGGGGCGTTAGGCTGGGTGTCAGGCTGAAGCTGGATGAGATGCACAGGAAATTCCCTCAGCCCACTTCCTCTTTTGTATTGTTGCAGAAAAAGGAAGAACGCTCAACAGGTCCGCATTGGGTTTCCTGTCGAGTAAACTGATGGGTCACTTCACATCCGCAGACATGTGGAAGTCGAACTCTGTTTTAATCAGATGTCAAGCACAGTTGCTCACGCAGACTCAGACATCTGCAGGTCGTCTTTCATTTTTTCTTCTGCAGTGTTTAGTTTATGTCTGCTGCTAAAGGGGATCCACTCTCCTCTCTCAGACAGCCAGCCACACGTCTTTGTCACGGCTCGCAAGGTCTAAAACACCTCTGCTCGTCCTTTCTCTTCCTTGCTATATAAACACACGTGCTGGAAAACAAGTCATCCATTAACCCCCGCACTCAGAGGGAGATTTATTCTGACGGTGGGGGGAGGAGGGGTGAAGAGGGAAGGAAGAGCGAGAAGAAGAGGGAGGAGGAGAGAGCGGAGGAGGAGAGGGGAAAAAAAGACAGAAAGAAAAAGAATGAGGGAGGAAATTGCAGTGTGGGCAGAAATCCGCCTTCTCCATTTCCTGGGGAGGAAGTGGATTAGATCGGGGAGAGTTGCAGCCTGCTCCTCACACTAAAGAATGCTACTAGGCTCAATTTTGAACCCTTTCTGTCAGACATCACTGCAGTACACTGTAAACTCTAACACAGTGTGTTTAAATCGTTACCAAATGCATTATGTTAAAACATCGTCAATGTCAGTGAATGAATTTTATTCATTATGAAGACATTTTTGGGCCAAAAACGTCAAGTTGTAACTACATGCTGGCATAATATAAAAAGAAATATATGTAAAGACACAAAACACATCTGGAGTAAAAAGAACTAAAAAAAGGGATTTAAAAAAAAAAAAAAGCAATTAATATTTACTGAAGATGCACTCATGTTTGGATTTTAAAGTCTGCACAACATGTTTAATGACATGTTTTGTGACATCATACAAAGCAGTCAGGTTTAGTTTTGAAATGCTAACAGGTTTGATGTGATAAAATATGTGAATAAACAGAATTTAAATGTAGAAAATAAAAACTATGAAAATAAAATATTTGAAAATATTTAAAGTCAAAACACTTTGAAGCTTCTTTCAGTTGGTAGGTTTGACCTAATCATAGCTTGTATGTAAAAGATAGATGTGGCTATCATGATGTCATTCCTTGTTATTTGAACCACTACTTTGAAACTTAAATAGTCTTTGTTGCACCCTTGAGTGACCATATAAAGATAAAAGCCTGCAGTACTGCTATTATCTAATGCTAGTAAGCTTAATTAGCAAGTCATAGGCTAATTAATGCTAAAAGTCACTCCAATAAATAAATCCACTCATTAAAACTAAAACACAAAGTCTTTGGACCGGCTGCTGGTATTGCACAGCAAGCTGTGTGATATCATATATTTCATTTAAAAGAAGTGAAAGAAGATTACTCATGGAGACAAAAACCCCCCCCAAATTTTTTATATTAAGCCATAGACATTATTATTATTGAATTATTTACTCTCTTAATTTTGTGTATTTCAATTGGTGCTGTACAAACACTGACTCGTATTTGAAGCCAGTCTCAAGTGACCTTTAGAATAACTGCCATTGTGATACACACACATAGTCTTTGACCAAGCTTAAAGGTGCTTTTCATTGGTTTTCTTGCTGATAATTAGATGGGAAAATCAGACCTCTCATATCCATCTTTTCAATATACAACTTTAGCTAGGAGCTAATTAGCTTAACTTAACGCTGTAAACAGAGGAAAAGTAGTTTGTTTAGATCTCAAAGTTAACAAAATCTAATTATCAGCAACTCTAAACCTCGGTAATCAACACGCTCCATCTTGTTTGTGGTAGTAGCTTCCTGATTTATGCAAAGGTTGCCTGGTAACCACTTGTTGGCAACATGATTTCTGGAAGTTATTATACCCACCTAGCTGCCAATAAAACTCCAACCTGTGTTGCGAACAAGGATATGACTGAGCTGGTAGGTGCCTTTGTGGCCACGGACAAAATTAAGCTAGCTGTTTCCCCCATATTTCGAATTTTTATGCTATGCTAAGATAATCTTCTACCTTTAGCTTTGAAAATGCCACACGGACATGAGAATTATACCAGTACAAAGTGTGTGATTCTCAAACTGTAAAACCGTTACAATATTCCTTTTGTGGTGTTTGTGAGTTTTTTATTTTATTTTTGAAGACTTTACATACAACAACACATTACGCCTACAGGAGCTGCTTAGATTTTGAAACCCATGCCATGAAGCTCCCAGTGCACATTGTTTGTGCTGATGTTCATTTCAGAGGAAGTTTGGAGCTCTGTAGTTATTTAATCAGCAAAGCTTTGACAACTTTTATGCACTATGTGCTTCAGTATCCAGTGACCCAGGTGTATAACTTTGGTCTGGTACCTTATTGCTGTGGTTGCTAAATCCACTATAACGCTGCAGTACCACTTTCACCTGCTCCTGGAATATCTAGGAGGGGAGAAGTTTCATGAACTGACTTGTTACAGCGGGGTATCCTATTGGTCCTGTCCCAATACTTTTACCCATATCGCATATCCTATATAGTGGCATTAGTTATAAGGAAAAAAGTTATACTGTGTACATTTCAAATCTTATCTCTAGTCTTTGCTTTTATGGAAAAAAACTGGGTGAATTTGTTTATCAAAAGCCCAGCTAAAGCTTGAATAATTATGCAATGTAAAGTCCAGAAGTAAAAGCTTGTAACAAGTGTGAGTATAGGCTGACTGACGAACTTATTGCTCAGCAGTGGTTGCACATGGGTAGTCCATTGGGACCTTTGGACAAGAAGAAGTGGGCAGTGTCAGAAATATGTAGCACAACTGGTCTGTGGGCTTTTCATGTTTGTGCTGTTGTCGGTCCGTCAGCCAGCTGCAGAGAAAAGTGAAGTTATAACATACGAACACAAAGTTCTATGCTTTTTGAGTTGTACTTCCTGGTCTTTGATGTATTTTTCATATTTCTTCCATTCCTGGTGATCTTTGCCGTTGCTCCCTATGTCTATTCCAAATTGTCGTCCAATCAGCATTTGACCAGTGCATAACATCACTGAACAACGCTCAGTACTGCACGGAAACACGTTTGCGTTGGTTGAAACCCTGCTACAGTTTTTCAGTAAATGGTTGAAAGAGACATGCTTTGTTGGAGCATGTGTCAATTAAATGCTTGGACTTTGCTTTGAGAAGACATAAATTGACTCGATTCTTTTTTGGCTTTAAAACAAGCCATTAAAGGAATAATGCAGCAGTATTAGTCTGTCAGTAGACAAATGTGCAGCTTTAAACAGCTAGCGGAGGAGTGCTGTCAACCATCCATGTCCTTTTGTTTTCTTTAGTTTGTGTGAAAGGCAAGACAAGTTGTAAAAGAACACACACACACACACACACACACACACACACACACACACACACACACACACACACAGTAATCAATCCATGCAGATGCTAACTGATGAACTAAATTTGTTTGGTTTTTAATTCAATCACAACCCAGGCAGTATCGGCCAACATGGCGCCTACATACTCTGAGAATGACGCAAATGAGGGTCTAGTCACTGAGATAACAGTGAATTATTTAAAGGTCTGTGACACACGCCGATTATTTTTATTTATTTATTTTATTTTTTACACCAAACACTAAATACAAAAGAACTCTGGCTGCGACAGTAGAAATATCTTCCCAGATAAAAAAACCCTCTATGTCCATGGAAACAAGACTGGTCTGGTTTGCGTGTGTGTGTGTCTGTGTGTGTCTGTGTGTGTGTGGGTGTGTGTGTGTGTGTGTGTGTGTGTGTGTGTGTGTGCGTGCGTTCTGTGTCTGTCGCTTGCACAGCTGTGCGTTTTAAATGCACAAGCGGGTGGCTGGGTGTTATTAGTATATGCGTGCTTGTAAGAGTGGGTGGATGAGTGTGAGTGAATCTTGTGTCTTTGTGCAAAGCTTGCCAGAGGTAGTGTAGGTGTATACTGTGTGTGTGTGTGAGTGTGAGTGAGGGGGGACGCGTGTGTATGACTAAGTGTATGTGTTTGTGTGTGTTACCATGCATGACTGCAATCCCCCACAAGCTTCCTTTGGTCTCTCTCTCACTTTGTGGTATATTACCCATTTTACTGCTGTGGGGAAATTGGTGTCACAAAGTGTGTATGTGTGTGTGTCTGCGTGTGCGTGCATGTGTGTTTGGTCTTTCTGAGGGGAAATTTCCTGCCCCTGGAAGCAGCTCTTGTCCTCAGGAATTTCCTGAGTTGGCAGACGGCGCTTCCTGAATAAATGTTTTGTTTTGTGTGTGTGTGTGTGTGTTGTGTGTGTGTGTGTTTTGTGTTTGTGTGTGTGTGTGTGTGTGTGTTTGTGTGTGTGTTTTTGTGTGTGTGTGTGTGTGTGTTGTGTGTGTGTGTGTGTGTGTAGTGTGTGCGTGTTTTAACTCCTCTCTTTTCTTTTCTGAAAGGGAAACTGTTTTCACATGCCAGCGAGTGAGCTGAGCGCAGCCCCCTGCTCTTCCTGTCCGCGACACACTCCACATGGCGTTTCTAACAAGGCGATGGTGGTGGTGGGCTTTCTTTACTCGAAACATCACGAACACACACGTTTTACACACCGATTGTGTGTTAATCTCAGCTGCAAATAGCCCACGTGACTCGAATGCATTTCCTCTGGATAAATGTCCAGTTAATGAAATTCCTTCCATGTGCTTTTATTAACGCTGTGTTTGGGAGATACTTCCTGCCAAACAGGACGTGATTGGGCTCTTTTGAAATGTTGAGCATGGCCATGACCTATTGACCTTGATGACTTATGATTTTTAAAAGGAAACTTTGCAGAGTTGATATTTAAAAAAAAAAAAAGAAGAATTTTTTCGAATACAGACTAGTTTAGCTTATTTCCTTTATTCACCTGGATCCCAATTTTATTATACTGCACCTTAGTGGCATTTCATCCCGTCAACTCTTCCCTAACAGCTGGCTTGCTGAGCAATGCTGGTTTTTGATACCATTAAGTTCAAGGAGCAGGTTTCTTACTGTCAGAAGAACAATTTTGGAGTCATTTTTGACCCAAAATGTATTCGACCCTTGTATTATTAGCATCTAAGTATTACTAATAGGTGAAAATAGTTAAAATCTTTTACCACATGTGACTAGACTGGGGCAAGGTGTTTATAAGAATTTTGTACTTAAACTTTGGAATTATTAAATTTTGGAACAAAAGTAATGGAAACTGTCGATTAAAAAAAAATAAACCAAACAATTCCTGGAACAATTCCAGGGTTTTCTTGGCTCAAAATGTGTTTTTGAGGCGTGATTATACACCTACACATGATGGGTCTGCAAAGACTTCTTGCAACTTTTATTGAAAATAACTCCGTCGTCTCGTTGCTGTTTGGTCGAAGCCGCAGGGATCCAGCGGAGATGCAGCAAAGTTGTGCAAAAGAGACGTAGGTTTGCGATCCCTGATTCACATGCTTGTTCAGAGAGGGCATATGTCTGTATAGGTTCTCAGTTATCATGGTAGTCTTAATACAGTTTTTTTGGAGTTGACATTTCATGTCTCAGCAAAAAGGCTAAGAGGTGAGCTGTCTCCAAAAAACTTCCATTGGCCTTCTTTTCTAGCTCTTAACACTTCAGACAGGACCTTGTCCCTGGGGTTGAGCAGACTCCAAGGCTACAGTATTGAGTCTTATAATGGCCCCTCATGTAGTGAGTTGGCCCCTATAAACATAACCAGGCTCCTAGAAACTCACCTATGTAGCAAGGACTACCGTTGGTGAGTCTCTAAGACTATGCAGTGAGTTCATCAGTGGAATGAGAGCCTACTTGGAAAGGCAGCCGTTGCTCGGTTATGTTTGTCACAAAGAAGAAAAGCATGCACACACCTACCAGGGAACACCCGCGTGGACATATATGCACCTTGCTCGAGGACAATAAACGCTTTCCCCCACCTTTGTGTAGTGTTGGCACAGGTTTCCTGCTTTTTGTGTTTTACCAGTACTTACAAAAAAAAAACCCACAGCGGAGGATGGAAGCAGCAATAAACCCTAATGATTCGACAGATTTCAACTGTCACTAAAACTCATTAAGCTTTGCAGTGTGGAAAAAGACAAATTGCTCCAGATTAAATCAGTCAACATTAACGGTCACACAAAATGTAATCTGTGACTGGCCCTGTGTAGTTTGAGCTTTAACTCTCTGTCATTACTGAAACTGCTTTCAGGAGCGACAGACTTGATGCAAACGACTCTGAGGTTTCGCAAATAGACACTCTCATTTTAAAAGAAGAAGGTATGCACTTTGCATTAGATATGATGACACGGATAAATCCTGCCCTCCCATTCTCCACATGCAAAGAAGAACAGGAGTAGTGTGCTTACAGGGTGTGTATGTGTTTCAGACAAGCATGAGCCTTTTGATTTAGTTAACAAACGTCTTTGAAGCTCCTGCATTTTCAAAAAAAAAAGAAAAGAAAAGAAGGGAGAGGGGAGGGAAAAAATTGGCTTCTGAACAAAAGGAAGAGTGGCAGTTGACGCTGAATTCAGGAACTAGCCTACAAGAGCCGGCTTGCTCCTGTGCTTAACAACAAACTATCAAAAACAGGCCGTGCTACTTCCTGGCCATAAAAAGTTTAAGTGTGATTGATGATCTGTTTTATGTTTGTTTTGACTGGATGAAGTCCAGTTTTGCTGGACGGGGACAGGCTTGTGCATGCCGGAGGAGGAAGCAGAGGATGAATATGAGAGGTGGTGGGGGTTGGTTCTCCTGGCTGAAAAGTAAAAGTGTGTGTGTGTGTGTGTGTGTTCGTTTGGAGGTGGATTTTTCCCTGCCGCACCCACCTGACAGGGAATTGATGTACGGTGCAGAAAGTGAGGGGGTGATGCAGTGTGTGTGTGTGTGTGTGTGTGTGTGTGTGTGAGAGAGAGAGCGAGGAGTAACTGAGAAAACGTGTCACTTCTATCCACATGTCCCTGAGTCAGGGTGTCAGGAGGTCACAACTAACCCGCCTCCTCCTTCCTCCTTCCTCCTCCTCCACTGTCTGGAGAAAGAAAACCTTTCCTCCATTGAGATAGCAAAACCAATATCCGCCTACTTCTGCTTTGAGAGAAAAGACAAACATTTACTGAAGAACTGAGTGACTAAGGAGCTCTGAGTTTAAGAGCAAAGTCCCAGCCTTACTGATGCGGTTGTACGTTCTTTTGTTGTTTATTTAGTTATAGTTCATCCAGGTCAGGCCAAGCTGAAATTCTCAGTCTGAGAAGTGTGTGTATCAGTTGTGTATTTTTGTATATATCTAGACTGTTGAAAGTCTGGAGTTTCTGACAGAAAATAATATCTGACCTGACTTTCAGATCCTACTATGACTCAAAATATAGCATGTAAGCAATTTGGTTCCAGTTTTACAAATGAAGAGAAAGGAAACAGGTCCCTCCAAAATGTGATGACGCTCGAACATGACTAAACACATTCAGTCAGCAGCTGTTTGTTAATTCTTTGGAATGAATGCATAAAACTTTTTTAGAAAACCTTGGATCAATAAATAGCAACAGTTTTTTTTTTTTTTTTTTTTTTTTTTTTTTTTTTTTTTTCCTCTAATGGAAATTTTAAGTGAAACTGATTCTGGCATTCTCATACAGAGACTTGTATCTAGCAACCAAACTAGAAACGGGGAACACAAAATGTAACACAATAATGCATCAAATTGAATTGTCCAAATATAATAACAGAAAGTGCTTGAAAATGCTAAACTTATGCAATGGATTTTCCTAAATGTGTTGTTGTTCTGTTCTATACAGTCATACCATGAATTTAACTACAGCATGTTTGTGTGTGAATGGTATTGCAATTTGTGTCCTATTTGGCGTAAGTTGCAACATTGTAATGTTATACAATGTTACAAAAAAAATTGCAATAAGCTCATTAATTTCTCTTGCAGTGGTAGATTGAAACAAAGTAAAGCTAGCTCTCGCTGATCTGGTGCTCTAACACAGTACTTCTCCTCAGTAGGCTTTGGGCCAGTACTATAAAGCTGTAGCATTAAGTTTGACAAAGTTAAATTCAAATTTTAAGTAGAACTCTTCACAGTGGCAACACCCTTAACTCCGGGCAACAGCATGGTTGTACTTACAGTCAGTCGCAGAAAGTTAATAGTGGTACGCTACTATTCAGAGGTTTTACACTATAAGTAAATAGTAGTTATGTTGAAGTCATGGTGCTTGAGAAAGCTTGCTAACAAAACAACAGCCATTAATGACAAAATGATAATCCTTTAAAAGACAGCTTAAGTGGCACAGCTGTGGGACAGGGGTAACAATCTGAAGCTTTTTCTTTTTAGCTAGTCAAGAAGAAAAAAAAGAGACGGTTGTCAAAGTTTTTAGCCAGGTGAGAAATCCATAAGCAGGAGAGGCAGAAATGTGAGCGATGGTGAGACGCACACAGCTGATCTGTGATTCTGGACGGGACCTTTTAGCTTCGCAGCAGGACGGACCTCATTAACTCGTCTGGCTGAGAGGGGAAGCTGAGGGCTTCTGTACCGCAACAACGAAACAAGATACCAGTGATCTCATCCTCCTCTTCCCTTCATTCATCCCAAGCGCTCGTGAGTTGCCTTGGCAACTTGTGAGCTCCGTGTGTGTATGTGTGCGTAGTGAACATTAGCGGGGGCCTGAGAAACCACTGAGTGAAAATTATGTGTCATCAGAGAGGATTAGGAGCCCACGGTTTAGTCGAGGGTTTGAGATCCTGCTGCTGTCGTGCTTGAGGGTTTTACTCAGTGTAAACGCAAGCATACGCTCTCATGAAGACTGTTAACCTGAGATGCAGTCGGCAAAGGCAGGCCAGCGACAAGGGGGGCTGGAATTGATTTTCTTCCCGCAACAAATCTGTTAAAGATTCTCTGACAGAAAACAACCAAAAAGGACAAATTTATCGTCTCCAGATAGCGCGTGAAAGTATCGAAGGAACAGAATTTCAGGTTCAAAGCAGCTCTCTCCATTTCCATCCATTTTCCTTTCCACCTCTAAGTAAGCGAAGGATGTTTGTTTTTTTAGCGTTTCCTGTCCTGTTTAGAATCAGTTCCTGTCTACATTACACGGATATGAGATGCAAAACAAGATCCTGAAAATGAAACTTGAATGTGACTCAGAAATTATCCATGTTGAAAAAACATCAAAGTGTTCTTTTGTCAATTCAATAAGCATAGAAGACAGAAACATGAGAGACAATGATGACTGTGAATGATCTGCAGCTCGGAGAAGCTTTGGAAAACTAAACCAGAAACTGGTACAGTTAAAAACATCTCCAGTAAGACTCGATTAATGAATTGTTTGGCTCATATAAAATCCCTGCTTTGGTTATGTGAGTATTAATTTGGCAGGACCACCTTTCATTCATGTCCCAATTTTCTTATAAAGTCATTTTGGCTCGGCCTGTACTGCGCTGTTTAATACTGCTCTGATACTTCTTGCCTTCTCTTTGATATACATAAGTCTTACTGTGAATTGACAACAGCTTTCATTAGTTACCTGGCCCCATTTGTGTAATCCATCAGAATCAAATAACTTGTGTTGAATGAAATCCTGACTCTATGACATGGATAATATCCCCCATAAAACCTAATGGGCATCTAAATAGGAAGTGATGACCTCAGAAATAATATGTAAATGTGGAACCAGTAGTACTTGACATCTAGGCTTTGGCTTCATCCCCAAAGGGTGGAGAACCTTTCACAGTCAGCTTGCTGAAGAGATGGCGTTGCAGCTTTAGATGTATGTTGCAGTGAGGGAATGCTATTTGACATGGACTGGCTGTAGCTTGTTTGATTTACTTCATTTTGGTTACCTTCACAGTGGCACATATTTGGTGTTTCATACACTTTGCTGCTTTAGTTTGTATTATTTCTTATACATTTTTATGATATAGGTTGATTGGTGTCAGAGACCTTTATTGGCAAATAAACCTATGTATCCAGTATATATGGTGTGGAGACTCCTTCTTCATGGCTTCTCAAACTCTGTGGCATTCTGGATTTTTGCTTTTTTTGTGTTCTAGGCTGATCAGTTTGTAGGCTTCTGCTCATCCTTTGCTCTTTAGGGATTGGTTATAGATCGTTAGTCCAATTTGGATCTCGGGGAGCTTCCTGGCCGTGTACCCAAATGTTAGTTGGATCATCTCTGAGCTACTTGCTGATTGCTTTTGCTTTGTAACATGGTGCTCCATCCTGCTGTAAAATGCACACAGTTTAAAGCTTGTCACAGACTTGTTGTAAGGACCTTTTTAGTCTCACCATGACCGTACATCCTCAGAGATCAGTACAGAGCAACGCAGA
Organism: Haplochromis burtoni; assembly: GCF_018398535.1. Taxonomy (NCBI): domain Eukaryota; kingdom Metazoa; phylum Chordata; class Actinopteri; order Cichliformes; family Cichlidae; genus Haplochromis; species Haplochromis burtoni. The sequence goes on from NW_024582628.1 coordinate 354,976, forward strand.
GTATGCATACGACTTTAGGACTGACTATGATGTCCGGCTCTGGGAGCTCCTTCTCATTAACTGCATCGTATCTGTTTCCTGTTTGCTTGGCCTTCTTCTCTTATGTCTTTGTTTAGTCGTCTTGTTTTTGTAGTTTTATCTGCCTTATGTTTTTTTTTTTTCCTCGTCACCTTTTCACACACAATCCACTGCTGTTCTCTCTGCTCTTTCCTTTCTGTTTCCACTCTCCCTTTTTTTTTTCCTCCATGCTGCTGCTGTCTGTTAATAAGCCTCCCGGCATTGCTCTCTAACCTTACCGCAGGAAGTTTCCTGTGCTGAAACAGAGCCCACGCTGGATTGCTTCCTGGCAAAGTGCGTTGTGGGATGCGTGTATTTGGGCCCCCTTCTTCCGTCTTCTCCTCCCTTCTGCTCCCTTTGCTGCTTCCTCCTTTGGGCTCTTTGCAGATGGCTGAGGCCGGCAGACCGGATCTCGGAGGGGTTTTGGCAGAGCAGCACCTCTCTCCGGCCCTGGAGAGAGCATACCACAGCCATGACCTCGTGACCTCGGCTGCACTGCTGCCCGCCTCGGCTTCACTGCTCTCACAAGCCAGCCACGAGGGACAAACTTACAGCTGGTGTATGCAATGCGGATGGCAGTCTGCTTCATTATTGATACGAAGTCCATGACATAGTATTTTAGTGGATTCTAGCTCCATCTCTGCTATGTTATCCATTACTAACAATAATTTACAGTGGGAAGATATGATAGCATTTTACATCAGCTTCAAAGGACGAAAGTGACATATTCATTGTCACACATACTTCAGGCAATAGGACATGTAGCCTCGCTAAGATTTCTGCTGTGAGCCAAGAAGCGGCTCCTATGAAAAACGCAGAGACCAAGTAAGCAAGCATAAGAAATACAGTTTCTTTTCTGCCCACCACTAGCTCCTGTGTTTGTGAAACACCTGTATCCCATTCCCTGACACTTTCGTGGGATGCCCGTTGACAAGCTGAGGGTCAGAGCTTGACAGGCTGTGTGCAGTGCTTCAGATAACCTAGGGCTTCCCGGGCCTTATCTGAATACAGAGGTCTAGAAGGGAAGGCAAGAAATAGGAAGCTGACAATCTAGACAGGGTTTCATTTTATATTGATTGCTCTCTGTGAAAACTTCCTTTGTTTGACAGGCGGGGGGGAGCTAAAGTGGGGTGGGGGTGGCTGGCTGAAAGTGAGCACTAGGTTCCTATTACTTGTGTGACAATGACATTGGCGGCCCAAGATAACAGCTGTCCAACTCCCAGAGGAAGTGTTTGAGGCTGGGTGATAAGTGTGATGTAAGAAATGAGTAGTTCTGCTCTGTGTGGGTGTCGTGGATGTTCTGATCGGACAGTGTTGAAAGTCTGTGTTTGTGTGTTTCTATCCTTGTGAAAGAGAAGAGGCGAGCCTGAGTCATACAGTAACTCATTGGGTTACACCAACAGTAGAAAATGATATGAGGTGGCAGGATCTGTGTCCACTGAAATAAATATGGGTCAGTTTGTGTGCGTCCTGTTATGTGTCTTAAAAATAATCACAGAGGCTAAATCAGCCTCAGTACTCAGAAACTGGTGTTAATTTACTGTGATAACACTTGATCGAATCTCAATAACACAGCAAAGCATATTGGCATAAGCTACAAAACCTGTGTGTTGTTTGCCTATGTAGATTATATTTATGGGAATTTGGTCAATCGGTGTATTTTCTAGAAATATTTCTAATATCTCGAGTCTGGATTTTCCTAAGACTGTTAGAGGAACAGCTTCTAAAATAGTTTCTCATGCTTCAGCTGCAGTGGTTGGTAGTCGTTTAAGTTAAACTGATCCGCTTCTTAAGGGTGATGTCATGAGCCATTTCTGGGTCCAAATGCCCTTGAAGCAAACAAGGAAGGAATGGGCAACGAGAGAATTTATGAGGCTTAGCGGTGGAAGTTAGCAGTACTGACAAACATTTGTAAAAGCATTAAGTAACCTATAACATGAAATAGTTCAATTTCAGTATATATTTGTTTTATCATTTCGCTAGCCAGCGTATTATCCTTACTTAGGTGGTTTAAAAAAAGCAAATTTCCATATAATTTAATTCTTACAGTAAAATTCAGACTTAATGAAAACATTTGAGCAAGAGGCGCTTTGCTTTTTAATTCAGTCACTTCTTGAGCTTTTTGAAGATCGCTATGCTTTCAGTTAATGTATCATCCTTAGCTTTGAATTTAGCAATGGTAGTTTCTGCTTGTAGCTGGAAGCATACATCTGTATTGCATTCTAGGTAAGCGAAGTAAGTCCTACAACATCACAAACTACAGAAATATTCATCCTTTCTGTATAGTCTCACTTATATTTTCACCGGGATTCTTTGTTTAGCGATCTAAAGGCTAAGTTTCAACCACAAGAAAAGCTCCCAGCAGATGTTTAGCTCCAGTAAAGTTAGCGCTACCTCTGCAGCAGTTATGATGTTAAAAATCAAATAACTCTGTACGGCTTTCAAGTGAGGCCGAGCTTTCGGTCAGATATTTTACATTTTTGCAGTCTTCTCTCATCTTTCTTCATCGGTAAAGATGCAGATGTTTTCCTCCTCTTCCCCCAGCAGTGAAAGAAACATTTGCAAGCGAGGAGGAAGAAAAACAGATACTGCCGTTCCTGTTTCGCCTGCTCTTTTCCCTCCATGTGCCCTTGTCCTTTTATACACAAACTAATAAACTGTCTGTCCTCTGATGCGCCTGTCTGGAGTTCGGAGAGCAAAGAGCAGGACAGATCAGAACAGATCAAATAAAATAAGTCTGACAGTCTTTCTGCTCTTCCCTTCCTACCTTTTTTCCCATCCCTGAGTCATTCTGTATTCTCCCCCTTAACCTATCATCTTCTAATCTTTTATTCTAACCTCCTCTCCCTTTCTGATGGTCTCCTCCTTCATCTTTTTTTCTTTATCTCTACTGCCGTTCCCGTAATCACTCCCTCCTTTTGGCTTTTATCTCCACTTCCTCAATATCCTTTTTAGTGCCTCTGCCTCCTTCCTTCCTATCCCCCTCCTTCCCCTCCTCCTTTCCTCCCTAACCCTGTCTCCCCTTCCCCCCTCCTTTCCTTCCTGCCTTTCCTACTTTCTTCCCCCCACCCTCACCACCACCAGCACCATCACCACCCACATCCTTATGCTGCTTCTTCACTGAATTCATCTTTGTTTTCTTCCGTTCACCTCCATTTTATTTCTTCTTTACCTAATCCTTTCTTTTTCTTTCCACCTCCAGGTCTGCAGCCAGTCTTTTGGAGCAGGGACGACGTGGCCCAGTGGCTACGATGGGCTGAGAAGGAGTTTGCCCTGCGCCCGATCACCAGCGGTTCTTTCCAGATGAATGGCAAAGCCCTGCTGCTGCTTACCAAGGAGGACTTCCGCTACCGATCCCCTCCCTCTGGTACCTCTCTTTCTACACGCTTTTATTTCTTTTTTCCGTTTTGAGGTGCAGTCTAAGCTCGGAAAACTGGAAACATCAGTGAAATGTTTAACAAATGAGTCACTTAGATGGATTCCATTAGATATTTGTGTGCTCCAACTAGAGCAGGACTCACTCTGGAAACAGGGATTGGGAAGAAAGAGCGATCTTAGACGAAAAACATGAGACTATTCTTTCGTTAGACAAAAATACTGACACAAAATAGGAAAAATGACTACAAACAAGCAGTCAATGAACATGCTGAAGTGTAGTTTTGCAGTGTTTGGCTCGACTGACCCTGGTTTGCCATTCAAACCGGCAGTAAAGATAATTGTATATGAAAAGTGATGCTACTGCATAGATCATTACATCCTTTTAAGAAAATCACCTAAGAGGACGCTTTGAGAGCACGTCCTCTGCCAAGGTCGATGCCCTATTTCACACAGAGAAGTAGAAGAGGGTTGTTCCATATCTCCTCCAGGTTTCACGAAATTCAGCCTGCTAGTTTTTGCGTAATCCTGGCGACAAACACGCAGACAAACAAAGCTCTCGTGTTGGCAGAGGAATAAAGTCAGCTGAAGCAGGGGATGAATGGTAGCAGGGCGAGGTGACAGTGGAGGGAGGCAGCTGTTACAGCAAAGCTGCTGAAGGGGGAGGAAGTAGGAGACGGTTGATCAGGAAGTACAAGGCAACCTCAACTGTCACCCCGGCAACGCCAGCGGCCAGGCGCATAAAAATAAAACAACAGTAAGTGTTTTCCCCTGACAGAGTTGGAGATTTTACTCAATCGCTCAAGGATGAAGTACGGGATGTGTGATTTGGGTCAGGATGATGAGCAGGCTTGCAATGCAAAAGATATTGTGGATAATATTTAAAGTAATTCATTCGTTACATTAATAAATACTTAATTGGGTAATTTATGTGGACAAATATAAAAGATTCATTTATTAATTTTAATTTAGTTTGTTCTTTTTTGGGGATCTGTATATGAGTGGGTTTGGTCCACTCTGTATAAATTATATATTGATCAGCCGAGTCACGTCTAAATAAGCTGGTTTAAGTAACAGTTGCTCTGTTCAGAATATATACATCCCCCTTTTCCTTTTAAAGGATACTGAATGTTGTCAGTGGCTCTGGTTATAGAGGGATGAGAACCAGCTGACAGCTGCTGTCGGGCTCGTATCAGGATGTTTCAGCACTATGCAAAATGTTCACATCCTGTCGAGAAATCGAGGTCTGGGAAATACGTGGAAAATAAGATTCATCATCATTACAGGTTTTGCATTTTTTTTCTTCCTTTTCTTATGTGACGCTGTGATCGTGGTGTTGGATGTGTTCTCTATAACCACACACACACACAACACACACACACACACACACACACACACACACACACACACACACACACACACACACACAGCGATAAGACTGATCATATTTCTGTACAAGTGGTTGTTCAGTCGTGCTCTCACTGTAAACGTCAGTTTAGGGAACAGAGCACATTTTTTGGCTAGTGAAGTATCCATTTCCTCCTTTGCGTGACTATAAGGGTGCTGTTCCCATCAGTCCCTGCTCTCTGCGTATTTCTCTTTTGTAGACGCTCTAAGAATAGAACATTAAAATAATAGCCTGAGTTTTTTTTCCTGGAATGTTAGAACCTGTTACGATTGCAGTGACATGTTTGGACTTGAAAACACCTATTGGGAAACCTGAAACAGTAAAGATAGTTCTCCAGGATTCCAATGTAAGATGGCAAGACAGTTGGGCAATTTCTAGTTGGCTTTTTGGGATGATTTTGTTATTTTAATGGTTTAATGAACTGCCTTTTATGCAGTTTAAACCACAAATAGGCGATTTCCTCGCACATCTCTGCAGAAATATGTGCAATCACCAGTTGTAATGATACCAAATGTCATCACGTACCCCTAACACTTTTTGCAGTTTCTTTAGTTTGCTGGTATTTGTCATTCATCGTGTACAGTTTGTAGTTTTCAGACAGAATCCAAAGCTGTGGTTTTAAAGCAGCATATTAAATACAGAATCAAAGCAAACACCAGGAAGCAGGAATTTTCCCCACGGTGTAAGTCGGTGCCACAGAACCAGAAAGTGAGAACTGAAAGGGGTGTGTGTGTGTGTTTGTTTGTGCATGTGTGTTCGCCATCACTTCCTTTATGAGAATCATTTCCTCGTTCTCAAAGCCTTTGAGATAGTGTGTGTGTGTGTGGAGGCAGTCCTCTGCTAGAATCACATCCACTGTACCTGTGCTCATTTGTTAACAGTGTAAATATTTTGGGAGCGGAGCTGTTGCCGTCGGTGTTCGGACAAGAAAAACAGCTGTAAATCATTCAGTGAACTTCCTGCTCGAGCTTTGTGCCTGGTGTCGCCACTGCAATATAACCACTTAAAGGAGGACACCGGGGTCATATAGACTCATGGCTCATTTACTTTTGTCAACACATACAGTAGTTGTCGTTATCTCCTAGATGTCCTGACGCTTTAAGCACTGTAGGTATTTGGATTTGTCGAGCGCATTTTCTTGTTTAACAAATCCAAACTGCTCCCAGAGAGTTTCTCTTGTGAAACTAAATGTGCTTCTCATTTGACTAAGCTAATAATTGCATTGTAATGTTTTATCTGCACTGTGGAAGAAAAAATACTTCTGTAAGAGGAAACTGACTGGGTAGGGTCACCCGATAGGGAACTTACAATTCTATACCCTCTGGGTCATCGGGGTACGGTGTTGAATATCGAGGAAAACGTTTTTCTAGGAACAAACAAAGTGCTAGGCTGCTGTATCGTAGAAGCACCTCTCTAAATTTATTCCATTATTGCTCAAGTTCCACACTGCCTGGAAAGCAGAGAGGAGAAGAAGAAGTGGAACTTGAGTCTGTGATGCCAATGCTAATTTCACCTATTATGCAGGGGTAAAACGGCTACCAGGAGACGCATGGTAACCTCTGACCTTTGCATCTCTGCAGGGGATGTCCTGTACGAGCTGCTGCAACATATCCTGAAGCAGAGGAAGTCTCATGTGTTTTATCCGTCTGCTTACTTCCCTGGGAACTCCTTCCATTCGCTGCCTGAAAGCGCTGTGCAGCACCTGAAGCTCGAAGGTCAGTCCAGTAAACACTCCCCCGCCCCCTGTTCATGCATACATCACATGCATTTGAAAAGTTAAAAAAACCAAAACAATAATGCATTCTCATTACAGCAGCTTGTCTGCATTACCTTTTTTTTTTTTTGCTAATAGTACGGTAAGCAAATTTATTTAGAGTGCGCTTAAATAACATAATTCCAATACGGAGCTGGTTGCTGCATTTTCAGAGTTTTATTGTATAAAGATGTCAGATGTCATGATAGATGGTGATGCTTGTGCCCAAACGGTCATGTGATATGAAAAATTAGAAAATATGATGGAACGCATAAATAACTAGCTGCAGAAATGTCCAATTAACTTAAAACAATTCATGCATGTACAATTTATGTACATGTTTTATATAAATAAATGATTTCCGAGCACCCTTACAGTCATTGTCAGTGTCACGAGTAGAAGTATAAACTCTTATCCAATTCAGAGTTGTGGTGCGGCTGGACTATCCTGCTTGTCTGAGCGCTGGTGTGCGTTCTTGCCAGTCTGTAGCAGGTCTAACGCAGAGAGAATATTCATGCTCACCTGTGAAAAGTTTAGAATCACAGTCACTCTAACATGCATGTCTAATACCCAGAGAGAAACATAAATATAGTCATTCTTTTGCTCTTTAAAGCTTAAAGTAGTGCCGATACTATTAACAATTACACCGTACAATAAATATGACAACTAATGATTAAACTGTTCCCAAAAATTTCTGTCCCCTGTCAGACACTTTGTTTCATGTTTGGGTAATAACACAAAAACGTTGCAATCCACAGCAGCTACATTACCACTGTAGTTAATGTGAGCCCAATTTGTCACAACAGCATCTTAACAAACTCTTAACACAACTACAAGCTGAGATTTTTAAATGATGTTTATCCTGATAAAGGCTGAAATAATATATGTTAATGTAAAATTGTCTTTACACTACTTTAGGAAAAGGTGGCTTCGTAGACTTAGCTGCCACAATAAGAACGAATAGTTACAATGAAACTGTGATTGTAACTCATTTGTTTTGCTGTGATAACGAATCAAACATAAACTGAACTAACAGTTGTACTTTTCCCATCTTCGTTGAACACTGAGTAATCACTCTGTGTGGGCTGGATAGAGCAGATGAACTCTTAAACCAAGTAACTGAGATAAGACCTTCTTTAACAGCAACAACCACTTTCGAAGTTTCGAATGAAGCTGCTCATGAGAGTCAAACAAAGATCGTTGTGCCATTGTTTGACTTTTTAAGAAATAAAGTGCATATTATCTTAAAATAGTAACAGTTTGTTGGAAACAGCGCTGACATTATTATAAGTAATGCATCTTTGGCTCCATAATAAATCATATTTCTGTGTATCAGGCTACATAAACCCACGTCATTAGACCAATAACACAATTATTGCAAAAAGTTTTTTCCTTAAAAAGGCAACACTGTGAAACAGAGCAAAACAAGACTGGATCTGAATGAGAATATCTTAGAATTATTCTGCTACAGATTACGTCTGCCTTTGTCCTCTATGACGCACCGGCGCTTTTACTCGACACCCTGCTTTGTTGAAAACAAGGAAGTAATAATCATGTTCGAGTGGATACCTGAGACTGTTTTCTGGCTCTGATCTGAGGAAATGTGACACACCAACAATGAGATGGAGCAGTAACTTCAAATGTTGACAGTAAAACCTGCTCTACAAGGAAATGCAGCTTTATTTAAACAATACAGCACACCGAACGCTACAGGCAGACCGAATGATTGGCTGCTTTCTGCAGCTGCCTTCCTTGTCTCAGGTTCCACCGCAGATATTTGAAAATCAGAGCAAAATTCAAAGAACAACAGGAGTATGAGTTGTGGCAATTTTTTGCCCAAAATGCCTCAAAAATAAAAACACTAGGCATGCTCATCCAAAAAGTAGAATATTAGTGACACCTAGTGTTTTTGTTTTCTGACTTGTGTGACGCTCGTGATCAGCACCTTGTAGCTGGCTCGCTGTGGTGATAAATCACAGCAGCAGGAAACAAGTTACATGACTATAAAAATATGAAAAGAATTTCGTGCTTTGCAATCTAAACGTTCTCTTCATACTGCTGTTTGTTTCCGGTGAAAGCCAAGCTGGGCATGCACACGAACAGTAGCATCAGAACATTCACATTTTAATATAAGCCAATATCACGGCCCTTAAGTCAGTACAAGTTATGAAAGATTTTAATATTGATAGTGAGTTGAGACTCTGAGAGTGATGCTGTCGTCTTTGAGACCAGATTTAGTCCAAGTGTCACCTTCTGTGTTGTATGTGTCTCTGCTCAGTGACTGCTGGCCTCAAATAAAGAGCAGTGTTTAGTTTGGTGCTGGCACACCTGTAAGGTAAACACTGGGAGTTATATAAACCTGCTGGCTCCAGGGAAATGAAAGATTTGGTGTTGAGATTCAGATTCTTGATTGTTCTTCTTTGTGTAAATTAATCGAGCAACATGTAGAATATCCAAAAGAGAATTTCCTGCCGTATGCTGATCAATTTCCAGCTTACGTTCTAGGAGACTGTTCTGGGTTCACACGTTTATTACACTCTGTAAACTGTGCTCTCAGAAACGGTACGACGGGGACCACGTGGTACAGAACCCATCCCCCAGCATCCACCAACCATCGAACTGCGGCACCGCTCCCGCTCGCCGCACCACCAGGCCCCGCGACGATCACCCACCGAGCCGAACCACCCTCGCCCCGCCAATGAGGACTCCCTGCAAACCTTCTCCCAGCTGCCCGACAGCAATCACCACCTGCCGGAGGAAATGTACCCGTTGTCGGTGTCCCCGGCTGCACCCAACGGGCGCTGCGCTACACCCAGAGAAGCCCCCTGTCCAGGCAGCCCTGGGGGCCAGGAGGCAGGCCCTCCTCGCGTTATCCAACTCATGCCCAGCACCATCATGAACCCTTTGCTCCTCAGTCCAAGCAGGAGTGGCGGGGCTGCTGGCATGGACTTCAGGCACAACCGCGGGGGACCCCTGTCTCAGGTGACGCTGGAGAACGGCCGTGAGGGGAAAGTCCACGGACACCATCATCAGCTAGCCCAGCAGCACCAACAGCAGCATCAGCAGCAACAACAGCAGCAGTTACTACAGCAGCAGCAGGAGGAGGCGCTCTACAGGAACCACGTCATCATGCCCGTGTCTCCTCCAGAGGAGCAGCAGATGCCCATCGGGCGGATAGCAGGTAAGATTTAGCGGCGACGGAGCCGAGCATCAAAGCTGCGTGAGGCGGCATCTGTGGCAGAAACCTCGCATGAGAACTTTTTCAGAGAATCTGCTGATAGCGGCTCACTCTGTCTTTTCCCTGTTGGGTTCTGGCAGACTGCAGGCTGCTGTGGGACTACGTCTACCAGCTCCTTTCAGACAGCAGGTACGAGAACTACATCCGCTGGGAGGATCCGGAGAGCAAAGTCTTCCGCATCATGGACCCCAACGGCCTGGCCAGGCTCTGGGGGAATCACAAGGTACATACACACACGGGCTCTAGGTGTTCAGTGGTTATGTGCAGTGCATATAAAAGAGCAGCACAACAGAAGAGACTTCTTATCGTCATTCCTACAACCATAAAGCTGCACTAACTCATTTATTCTCATAAAACATCAGGACAGAGACTTGATTAACTAAGCACCTTAATCACTGAATAGTGAACTTTTGTTTTTTGGGTTTTTTTCCGACAATTTTGTCGACTTGTTTCAGTTTTATAGTCCTAACAAATGTTTCCTGGCACAACAGATGCTTCTTTTCATCACTCTGGTAGAAATGCTGATAGGATGCTTAAAGAGATGAGATGTAAAGTTGAGTGAAATACAGCAGCTCAGTGTAAACACAGACACACTGATGGATTTAGTGTTTCATCTGTCTTAGCTGTAAGGACACTACCTGTGTGTTAGCCAGGCTTTGTGATGAATTAAATCGGCGATGTCAGTGATTCGGTCGAGTTATACCATCGAGAGCCAATCTCTCCACGGTGTCCTGGATCTCATCTATGGTGTCCTCCTAGTAGGACATGTCTTAAACACCCCACCTGGAAGTGTTCAGGAACCACCTCAGCTGGCTCCCTTCGAAGGGGAGGAGTAGAGGATCTAGTCTGAGAAAGATCATTTCCTCTGTGATCTTCTTCCAGTCAGAGTGGCAGGAATGTAGCTCAACCTGTAACTCAACAACTTCCCTTTCACGCTCAACTCTCTTCACCACAGTAAGTGATGCAGATGCAGCGCTAGAGTCGTGCAGCTTGTGCTTTTATGTGCTGAGTGAAAACACAACATTAGAAGAATAACACCGGTATTTGTCATAAAACACTACTTTAGTTTTGTTAATTTTGGCCAACAATTAAGATGAATTTGTGCTTTAGCTGTAGAGCGCCCCAGCTCTGCAGTGCAGGACAAGCTTTTAGCTAATGGAAGACCGGTTAGCAGCACGTGTCTAAATGTTAGCTCCAAAGAGCAGGTGCCATCGCACAAAGACGAACACGGTGACTGAAAATGTTCCAACAACATTTTGAGCTCTGACACTGAAACCACAACTACGTGAAGCGTCAAAGGTTTTGTGCATACAAAAAAGACCTTTTGATGGCTTGATTTTCTGGATGATGGGGATTCCAGTGCCCCTCAGGTGTATGTTGTTTGTTTGGCCTCTTGTTTGGTTGTGTATCTCCTACCTCCTCCTGCCTGCTGGTTGTGTAAATTAATAATTATTTGCTGAAACATTAAGCACGCTATACAGCAAACAGGATCTTGTTGTATAGGTCTTTTCAGCTTTTGTGGACTTTTACTGACACCAAGTGGCTAAAATAAATGTTGCTCTTAAATTAAGGTCAGGTCTCCTCACTGTCACACTGACAGCGTTGCTCATGACGCTCGTGCTGTTTTAACTCTTACAGAACAGGACCAATATGACGTACGAGAAGATGTCGCGAGCACTGAGACACTACTACAAACTGAACATTATCAGGAAAGAGCCTGGCCAAAGGCTTCTGTTCAGGTACATCATCCTCTTTTCAAACTTGTCTCGCTGCTCCAAACCGTTATTTGTTTTATTGATGACTCAAAAAGTAAAAGAAAACAGGATTTTGAATAATTTGCTGAACTTGCCTCGTCTGTGCCACAGATTCATGAAAACCCCTGACGAGATAATGAACGGACAGACGGACAGGCTGGAGCACCTGGAGTCCGACACAGACGAACAAATCTACATCAAGGAGGAATGCTGAGGAACTCTGGGAAAGCGAGTCCATAAACTGCTTACTACTACTACTACTACTTCTACTATTACTACTACTACAGCCGCTGATGCCTTTCAGAAGCAGCTCGAAAAATCAACATTGAAATTAAAGCGTGCACAGGTGTTCAGTGGTGTCATTCCTACAGGGAGAGGCATGAAATGCAGTCTTTCCTAACATGGCCTTAGGATGATATTAACCTGGGGAAAAAAAGAAAAAAAAAACAGCATCGGGTGTTTTCGGATCTTTCGGACGGACTGAACTGAAAGGTCTCTCTTCTAAGTGTTTCCTTCTCTTTCCGAGCTGCAAAAGCCAATCACTTTGTGCTTATGTCACTGTTTGATCGTTTTTGTCTCCTCACATGCATTATACAAAGGAATTTTGCTGTTTCTAAAAAAACAAAAAGAAAAAAAAGAATGAAAGAAAGAAATTTGTGTGTGTGTGTGTGTGTGTGTGTGTGTGTGTGTGTGTGTGTGTGACCGGAATGTTTTCACCATGGAATAAACAACTTTTTGATCAGAGATGGGCTCTATGTGATTTCTCTCGGGGTGTGTTTGTAAGTGGAGTGCATCACATATCCACATGATGGCAGTAGTGGACAACTTTTGCTGGCGGAAGCCTCGGCATGTGGATGGATGTCTGCAGCAGATCAACACTTCAGTGAGTGGAACAGACGCCCGAAGGCTGTTTTCTGTGTTTTTAAGTGCACAAGGTTAAATAGGGGACGGACAGGTGGCACGTGCCTGAGAATCTCTAGCTTTTCATTGGCGTTATTGATGACCTGGCCCGGGTGTGTAGTAACGAAAGCAACCAATCCCTGATTAGTCATCATTTATAGTTTCTGCTTCACTCCTTGAACTACTTTCGGATCACACTCTCACATTCTTCTCGCTTTCTGTCTCCTAACATAATTGCAGCAGCTTTGAGCCTCGCCTTTATGAATTATGAAACACGCGTGTTGTGGGTTCCCCACATTTGTGTTATTGTTTTCAGCTTTAAAAATACCATTTTAAATGATCACCCATTCTTTGTGACGTTTACGTCAATAGCGGTAATCCGATTACTGTAACGCTGCCAGCAGAGGTACCGGATGCGCTCTGGAGTCTCCATAAAAGTTAGTGCGCACGGAGCGGAGCTGTCAGACTGCGAGGAGACGCGGCTGAGCAAAGACTGTGGGCTGAAGTGACTAATGGGATCCACCTCACTCCATCTGAAGAGTGCGAGCTGATATCACGGGTGATTATCACCCGTCTAATGCGCACAACAGGACCCATTTGAACCTAATAAGACACAGCTGTGCAGGCTTTCGTCGGGTTTGTGGACTATCGGGATTAAAACAAAGGGTTTGGATTCAGGAGACTCACCTCTGTGGTGGATGAGGTGCCATCACCGCTCTTTTAAAAAGACGAATAATCGAAAGCAATAAGCCTGTTCGAGTTCATCCGGAGGGGCAAGACAAGCCACCACTCCCGTCTTTTTTTTTTTTTTGGTTTGTTTTTTTCCCCCCAGGACGCAAATGTCTCCAGAGCACAGGGACGTCACTGGATTGTAACACCAGCAGCCTCACCGATGGTTTAATAGGGCGTTAAAGTGCGGGAAGGGAGTGGGACAACTACAGGTAAGAGCCATGCAAGCGGTCATTCACGGCCCTGGGTGGGTGGCGGGAAGACTCGCCGATCAGCGCGTAAAAACCACTCAAGTGTCGCATTTGTCCAATCGAGCCTCTCCCCATTAAAAATAGTCATATTTGCATTGCCCCCCTAATAACCAGAAAATACATTTGGATCTATTTTTTGTTCTAATTGCAGTAACTCCTGAAAAAGAAAGTAGAAGAGTCGGGCTTTAGGAGGTGCAGTTTTCTCATTGTCAGTCACTGCCGCTAAACTCGCAATCAATTCAGTTAATTTCACTACCTCAAATCAATGCCGCCTCACTGGGAGTCCTGGATATACAGCAGTGTAGAGCAGGCAGAGGTGACAGTCTAGCTTCACTCAGTCAATAAACGGTAGTCTGCACCGGAGTCTGGAGCAGAGGATCCTGGACCTGGGGTCATGCTTGTGTGCTCTGATTTTAGTGCAAGTAAGAAACTTCGTATGTATATAAGACTACAGATGTGAGTGGACTCATTTTATCAGCTTGACCTCCTGTTCTGAGGCTAACGTGGTTTCACCAGAAGCAAATAAACCCTGTGATGATGAAATGGTGTGACACAGTGGCTGGAGGATCACATGGGCTCCCCGTCTGCTGCTGCCACTAGACGAGAGGTTTTATTTTCCAAAGTGAAACAGGAAGCAGAGGAATAAAACCTGATGAGATGGAGTCTAAGCACACACTGGCCTGATGCAAAAACAACTTTTAGGAGCACGTTTTTAAAAAATAATTATCAGACAGCTTCCTTAAACAGCAGAATTTCACCTGTTTTTGTAACTGTATTTCCAAAATCATGTGCCACAATCCAACTCACTTTTTTTTATTGAAATGGTTTTAAAATGCTTCTAAAGGTTAAATAGCTCCTCATGATGATCCAAGCTACCTTTAAATTAGTGTGGAGCCCTCTTTCAGTTGCTGTCTTCCTCGTCTTACCCTCCCTATCCCCTCGACCTTTATTTATGTCCGGGTAACTTGCCACTCCACCTCTCTCTCGACCTTTATCCAATTACAACGTTTAGCTTTAAAAACGCTACATGAAACAACGCTAAAGCTCCAGTTACTGTCAGCAGCTTCATGTTTCCATATCTAATACCAGCCACTCTTCACAATCCCTGCTGGATAGGATTAATAGATTAAAAAAATAAGCTACAGATCCACATAAAAGTACACAAATCTAAGTAACTACATGCTCAAACGCATGAAACTATGTTTTCAAATATAGCTGCGGCTACTTTTCATATTCCAGTTTAACATAAACACGATGACCTTTTGAGATCTTTTCTTTCTGATGTGGCCTCTTGGAGAAAAACTGTTTGTTTTCCACGTGAAGAGAGACTTTTCCCTCCCTATCTGGAGGAGCGCTGCACCTAAGTTGGGAACCACTGATCTGAGCAAACACACAGTGTATGAAGTAGTTCAGTCTAAGTGGAACACGTAGAATAAATCTTCTGTCTTGTTTCCTTCCACTCGGAGCATTTGCTTGGAATATTTTTATGTGAGTGTACTGAATAAAGGGTCAGACTCCCTCTTCCACCACTGCTGTGTCTCAGCACAGGGCTGGAGCAAACCACACTATGACATCATCTGGCAACTAATAGCGACTTTTTTTTTTTTTTTTTTTTTTTTTTAGCAGCCAAACTCTTCTTCCCCTCAGAAAAAGAACTGGCAGCCCCAGCAGTCCGCAATTAGCTGGAAGCATTAGCAGCAGCTCCTCCGGCGTGAACGATGAGCTTTAATGGCTCTGAGCTCGCCTGGCTCAGGTCAAACCGGGCCCCCTCCCTCGGTCCAGCTGGGCGAACTGGTGCCGGCTGCCTGGCCAGCACCGGCGGATCGGCCAATGTCACCTTTTAGGGGCAGGTCACACAACCTCGTCCTGGCTCTGCCTGGCCATTGATCCGAAGCAGTGACACTGAGGCTTCATGGTCCGCTGCTCCTCGCCAACCAGGCCGACCCAGCACTGCCGCCAAACAGCTGTGACGGGCAACACACAAGCATCAGCGGGAGGTGGGGGCTGTCTCTGAATTAGCCTGGAAACTTCTTTTTCTTTGGGGGTTTTAGTTAGAGAGTAAACAGGAACTGCACAAATCAAGTGCACCATGATGGAAGATGTCCTGATTTGAAGTCATACCAAAGTAATAAAATCCAAGCAGCACAAGATCCCTCGGGCCTCTTTCAGAGTGATGTGCTCCTGATTCAAGGAGGCTGATTCATTCATTAAAATCATTTTTTTGACCCCATGCCTGCGAGGCATGCTATTGACCACCCTGTTAGACTCTTTCCAATGACTAGTTCTATAAAATAAAGACTTTCTCTTGTACAGAGACTCTTTTGAATGTCTTGGATGACACCTGTATGCAAACTGCTCTGGGATTTATTTTTTTTAAATCCACCTCATCCCTCAAATGAAAGACCTCAGAGGAGGTCAGGTGCTCTGCTGCGGCTCCTTGATACGCGACTTTGCGCTCTCCTCAACAGAAATGATTGGAATTTGTGTAAAATATCGGCAGCTGATTGGCACCCGCTGTGCGGTTGTTTGATGTAAGTAGGAAGCGAGAGGCTTTTTCTCTCCCCCCTCCTCACTCCCTTTCTCATTCTATTTGATGTGCAGCTCTCTCTCCTCTCTCTCTGTTTCATCTGAACTAAAACAAATTCACCAGCCGCTGAATAAACAGGAGCTCTGCAGAAATGATATGAAAGCAGCTAAAGGTTCCGATAGATTTCCTGCTCTGACCTCGGTCTTCTCCTTCTGATTAGATTCTTTTCTCACTTTGCTGCTTCCACATGCCTTTATTTCCCACATTTCCTTTCACGAGTTTGAAGATTCAGTGCTGGTTCAACGCCTTCAGCGTAAATGTTAGTTACACAGATTTGTCAGTGTTTTTTTTTTTTCTTTGTGTTTCTGAACAACAAGCATTCATTGGATGTTCACTGTGTTATAGAGTAGGAAGCTGGCCCAGTGTATGGTGACGAAGATCCATCTTGATCAGGTAGTAGCGTATAAGAAAAGTGATTCATTACCAGGAGCCGATCCCAGCTGAAATCCACCCTGAACAGGCTGCCTGTCAATCACGGGGCTGATTGATAGGCAGCCTAACCCGGATGCCTGACTGTAAGAGGAAAATCCACACATGTGCACTCCAAAAAAAATTGCCACAACTGGTTTAAACGGTTTAAAACCTCACTCTCGTGCTGCCATGTTTTACAGTGAAAATAAGGCAAAAAAGTTCAGCTTCTTGTGGGAAAGCATAAAGTAGAAAATGATAAATTGACAACATTTATTATAATGAAGGCAGTGACTGAATTTAACCATTTAAAGAAACGCCTATACTCTTCTGTAACAACAACGGGCAATGTACTGTCACATTTTCCTCTTTTGTTATTTTATTTATTACAGTGTTGTCCATCCTTACTCTACTGCTGTGAGCATATTAACTGAATGAGCTTATTAATTACTATGCATTTTAAAAATGGCTCTGTTTGTGTCCATCACACCTGTATTGTTTCCTATATCTATGACATATATTTTGAAATGTCCTACTGGAATTAATCATTTTTTTTCTTTTTCATGTAATAACATTAACCTGCTGCCAACTGGGCTGTTTTCCCCATCTGGGCTTCAAGTATCCGCCTAAAGGCTTCTGCAGCTGTAAACCTTACAACCATTACAGGAACATAAAAAATGATTTTGGGTCTGGTATGTGATTCACTGCAAAGCATTACAATGTAGTGATAAGCAGTGGGAAACTACACACCAGTGGAGCAATTTCTGTTAAAAACTATGGAAAGTTGTAAGAAAAGATGGATAAAATTTATGATAGGAGACTTTCTTACAATTAAAATCACAGAGGCACATATAAACATACAACTGGAGGTCATAAATGATGACTTGAAGGTCAGTGATAAATACATTCCTTATTCGACCACCTGTCATAAAAGCAAGAAAACACAAATATTTTAGAAATCTGTCAAAAACATGTTTAAAACTAAAACAGATACTGTTATTTATTTAAATAGCAAACTCATTTCATGTTTTATACTCATATTGGAGCGAACTGGACTTCAATGTTAATGGTAAATTTAAAATTTCATGGATAAAAATAATAATAATGATATATTTACAATTTAAAATATCACAACTATTAAAGACTTGTATACTGGTGGATTCACCATTACAGATGCATAAAAAATATTTTGGAAATTACCTATTACATAAAAAAAATTAAACTCTGATCAAAACAAATAGAACCATTACAAAAAAGTATAACTACAGTTATAAATAAGCAAACTCAGTTATTATACTTAAAATAGCCGAGTGAGGATGTGCAAAACTATAAAAACATGTTATGGGAACTTCACGTTCGTACACCCGTCTTTTTACTGATGTTTATGGGCATGTCTGTAATCGGTGAAATTCAATACCTGGTTAAAAAAATACTGTAAATTTGGGGCAGCTGTGGCGAGGTCCTCACACTGGGTGATGATCTAATAAGTTGTAAAGCACTGTGCTCTTTTTTTTTTTTTTTTTAAAGTGTTGTGTGATATAAGGGAACGCTATCACCCTCTCACTCTGCCACTAAGCAGTACTGTATTCCTCTTTTATTACTTTAATGTGGAAAAAAAAATCTTTTTATTTAAGCGATAGATTTCTTATGATTTGACCTCACAAATATTTATTGAAATGAATGCGTTTTATGTTTAATGGAAAGGTTAACAGCAATGACAGAGACCAATAAGGTAAAACATGCAAATCAAGACCAGGAGAATCAGCAATGTTATAAATACTATTTTAATTTTTTAATTTTCTAATCTTGTTAGGAATTTAAAACCTACCAGCAACTCTATTCCATATCATGTCTAAGTCATGGATTACCTCATCCCTGTCCCAGTTATTTCCTTCCACTCAAAGATACTTGGACAAAAGAAAAAAAAAGAGGGGAACATGTTTTTGTGATCATGTAATTTCCACATTTTCCTTAAATTTCCAGAACTTACAGCTCTCAAATGGTCATTAATTTTCAGTCCATCCTCCCTGAGCCGGTATTCGTTACTTTCCTCGTCGCTCATAAATGCTGTGGGTACATGTAAACGATCTTAGTTCTTTATTTTTTGCTTCCTTGGTTTGACGCTGTCACAGTAGTTCTGACACAGTCCTTCCCCCAGTATTCCCTTAAAGGTATTCTATTCATTTTCATGCTTTTTCTGTGGATATGTGCACAGGAACCTGATTGTGGTGACACTAAATGAAGACATGTAACAGATTATTTAACTGACAGATAACTTTACTGTCGATTTCAGACAAGCCAAACAGAATAGCTACACTTTTAAGACAATCTTTACAACCTTTGCATGGCAAGGTTATATACACCACCTGCTCTCACTTTGAATGTTGGTCCTGGATCTATAAATTGCAAAATGTGATATTCTCTGGTATGTCTGGAATTCCCTGAAGTGTAGGAAAAATAACCACAAGTCCAGGGTTCAAAATACTTTCAATGTCCTACAAAAACATTCCAAAATTGGGAATATGATGGAAAGTAACAGATCTGTTACAGCTGCTGACATTTAGTTTTTCCTGTACTTCCTCTGCATCATACGCTCTGAATATTTTTTTTCCCTCTCAATCCATCCCTGAGTGTCCCTTTGCTGGAAGAGCCATGTTTTCTTCATTGCACGCTGTCCTCCTCCTCCTCCACATGAAAGAGTCCTCCTCCAGTTAAATGTGATCCTATTTCATGCAGAGGAAGAAAAAAAGACGGAGAGACACAAGAAGGGTGAGAGCGACCGAAAAAGATGTTGAGGAAACGGGTATCCGCTGGTCTGTGTCCAGGATTCCCCCCATGTGGCTGTTTTATCCCTTCAGCAGCGTCCTAGTGTTGCTTTCTGTGTGGCCCAGTGGCTTCTAAGCACGCGCTCGTCACGCAGGATAACTCCAGCCTCCGAAAGCCTCCAAACAAACACACCAACTCGTATTTTGGACAGCAGAAAAACTTCTTGCCTCGCCCTTCTTCTCACATCTCCTCCACTCATCCCCTTCCCTCAGTTTCATTTCGATGGCTGATGGCGTATGCAGAGCTGTGGGCCTCCAGTACTTTCATGATGTGAGCCAAAGCCCATCTGGGACTCAATATCCTGTTTGCCAGCTCTCAGCACTCTGAAAACCACAACAATACTGAGCTGAGGCAGAAAGTTCAGAACTCATTACAGTTTGTTCAGGTCGAGACCAAGGTCGAAGTCTTCTCCTCCTGCGTCAATCTGCTGCGTCGTCTACAGAGTGAAATCTGCTGCTTTCGCTTTTTCTCTTTGTCCAATCTATCCATGTTCTTATGTCTCACGCCTGTTTTTGAAGCCGATACGGGAATCCACAAGAGACCGCCGGCTTGAGAAACGTTGAGCTGCTGGTATTTGTTACAGCTTGTAGATGGATTTGAAACTTTATTGTAAAAATTAAATAAACCTGATGTGATGGGTATACTTCAAAAAGTTTGTTTGCTGTGAGCCTGCTGTCTTTAAAGTCTACCTCAGTTATTGATTTCTTATATTTACCTGAATGTGTTCCAACAGCAGGCTGCTCTGCGATTGTCTGTGAGGATTGTCTGATGATCTATACAACCAGTTAATTTAGATAATGGTTAGACTTTTTAAGGCTTTGCCAAACTGTACCAAATATAACATTTCAAGCCCTTGAATTTCCTTTTTAAATGAAACCAACAAGGTCACCTAGTAAATACATTGTTAAACAATACATGTACAGATATAATAGATTTAAGTGCTTGGCTTAAGTTAACGTCCCTCGCTAAAGGCTAAACAGATAGTAGTTAGTACAACTCTGCTAAGCTAGGCTAGTTAAATATTTAGCTGTAGCTTTTAGCGTAATTGTTAATGTTTGTATTATAATAAGATTTTAACTTTAGTTATGCTATGTTATCATTACCAGTGTTGGTCAAGTTACTTGAAAAAAGTAATCAGTAACTAATTACCGATTACTTCCCCAAAAAAGTAATCCCGTTACTTTACTGATTACTTATTTTCAAAAGTAATTAATTACTTAGTTACTTTTTAAAAACACGATTTACAACCTGAACAGGTGATAAAGCGATAGATCTTTCAGCCCAATTCTACTTTTTCTGCATAATCCATCATACAAAATGTAATCAAATGGAAAAGTCTCTTTTTAAAACTTGTTTTATTAGTTTTAATCTTTTAACTTTATGCATCAAGCAAACATTTAATTATCTGCAACATTCTCTGACTGGAAGAAATTGTTTAACATTTAAACCTATTTTCTGCACATTCCAGCACATAAAATAAAATATTTTGTGTGTTTACACTCAGTCTTTCAAATAGATGCAAGTAAAACACAGCAGAAAATAAATAAAGTCAAAGACTCAGCGGTCCTGTTGCTCTATTTTCACCTGTAAAGCAGGAGTGGGGTAGGCGGAGGTTTAGCCCTGGTGCAGGTGTGCCGCAGCGGTCAGTGGAAGAATCCGCGAGTTTCTCTGTGAGTTTCCCATTACGTCGTAGCGCACTCGGTGCTTGCTTGGAAGTTTAGGGGTTTTTTTCGCTGTAAAAAGAAGTTTTCTTCCCACGCACAGCGGACACTAATGTTTTTGTCACTTTTTATGGAATCAAACTCAAAGTAAGGTCAGTACTTCCACGCTTTAAACGCTGCACGCTCATACTCTCTGCACTCGATATATGATCCATTGTTGATCTGCACACAGCTGTTGTCACGAACGTCGCACTCTGCTTACGTCACTGTCGTGAGACATTCTCGCAAAAAAATCACGGTTTTAGTAACGCAGTAACGCAGCGTTCCTACGGGAAAGTAACGGTAATCTAATTACCGTTTTTGCAATAGTAATCCCTTACTTTACTCGTTACCTGAAAAAAGTACGCGTTACTGCCCATCTCTGATCATTACACATTAAAATGCAGCTATATTAGATTTAGCTGAAGTTTCACACATTTTTACAAATCTCTGTTTTTCAGTCTTTGTGCTAACTCTACAGTCGATGGTGAACATGTCCAGGCTTCACAGATGGATCATCACTCATGAACAAAAAACATCTTATTCTTTCTCTGCAATTACAAGTTATTACACTGTTAAGAACTACTGAACAACAGCAGCAGATTATTTTCATATATCTGTTTTAAAAAAAAAAAAAGAATAATTATTCCTTCTAAAAATAAAGCAGCCAGACAATAATGAAAGAAAATGTCAACTGATCTATTTTTCAAAGTTTTTGGATATCAGTGTAACCGTGTTAAATGGCAAAACATTGTATGAACATTACAACACTGTGATGGCAGCAGTTTGTGTTCCGGTTTTTCATGTTTTGAAGGTATAGATACATTTTAGTACGCAGACACAATAATAAATAGAACAGACAGGAAAGGTTGAACTTCACAGCTGCCAGCTCATCCGTGACATTTATAGCTGAAGACATCTAACACGACCAGAGACCAGACTTTGTTTTATAATGTTAAATCAGGTTTGAATCCTTAAAGTGAGAATCTTTAGGTTTTATCGAGTTGTGGATTAAAAAAAAAATGCACACAGCAATTCTCACACAGTGACGAGAAAGCACTCAGAAACCACAAGCCCCATCTGTAAAAGATGTTTAAAGGCTCCACATATCAACAGAGAAACATAACCAATTTGCTAACAGACATGCCAATCTGTACAAAGAATTCAGAGACTGGAAGGTTAACTTAAATGACAGATAACATGTTACATCACAGAAGTGCTGTCAAAAATACTGTAAAAGACCGCAATTTATCTTGTTGCAAGCAGTTTTTAACTGTCAGATTTTGATGAAGCAGTCAGTTAAGAGCAACGATAACAGTATAATTTGGTTTGTCAGATATCTGTATATGCAAATGCTAATGTGTACCATTACTGGAAAAGTATTGGTAAGGCTAATTATGCAATGGAACATTGTATTACAATGCAGACCTACGACAAAGATGTAATGAGTCACTTTTAATAAGTGACAAGTTGTGGGTGCAAATACAAAGTTAGCTATTAAAAAATGACAAACTCAAATATACATGAAATGATACGATTATCAACTGCGTGCATGTACGAACTCGTCAAATAAAATCCAAGGGCCCAAAACAGTTAAGCAAATGAAAAAATGTAACATATTCTTCTTTCTTTTGCAGTATAAAATGAAAAAAACTTAAATTGAGCAGTGCCTGCGAGCTAGTTCAGGCTAGCAACTTCAACTGCCCATGCAGCACAACTTCCTTCCCTTACACCCTGTACCAAACACACCCTCGCAATTTGGTGGTGCATTTAAGCTGCAGGATTTCCCATTACTTCTCATGCATTCCTGCCTGCCAAAGCCTACACCACCCTGACATCCACCTGTAGGATCTCTCTCCAAAATACAGAATATAGAAAAGGATTAATTCAAGTTATTGTTGCTAAAGGTGTTTCTACAAACTGTTGGCTTATGGGTGCACTTAGTTTTGAAAAACTTTAATTTTCACATTTTTTGTGTGTTCCCTGTGGCAGAATTTCATGCCCTCTATA
>NW_024582628.1:377991-393869 GCF_018398535.1 Haplochromis burtoni
CACACACACACACACACACACACACACACACACACACACACACACACATAGAGAGCTCTACGCCTCATTTGGTTCACTCCGTGCCCTCGGGCTATTTAACCCGGGGGTTGTAACTTAAAGACGTGATACTGGCAGCCTGTGGCTTTCATATCTGACCGCTGTCCCCCACTTATCTGGCAAATAAGCCGTTTTAATTGCTTACACACAGAGTCCTATCAGGCCTTGTAGCGAGCATGGAGATAAGGGTTACACAGAGTCAGGCATTAGTAACAGGATGAGAAGACCGCAGAAAAACAGAGCTGCAGGGTCCCAAGAGGATGAAGAGTCAGGAAATAGCTATGGCCATCCTATTAATTTCAACCTCACAGAGCTGTTTCTGCACCTCACTGTAGGGCTCAGGAGAAGTATGCTGTTCACTGAAATCAAAGCAAATCTAAAATTCAGACTGCGTAATGACTTTATCACTGGATCGACCGTGAGGTCATTGTAGAAAACAACCTTTACAAGTTCAGCTTTTTGTGCATTTGTAGTACAATAAAACAGAAATCTGAATATATTTGCTGTCATTGCAGAATCTGCATTAATCTAGATGCCCACGGTAAGCCTTGTTTATTGGCATTTTTGTACTTTTGTCAACATTCAATCATGTCACAGGCTCCAGGAACCTTCCTTTCCAAAGGGGTTGAGATTGTTAAAGTTTCCTTGTGTATTGTTTTGACCCATGTGCCCCGCATGAAGAGCTAGTCAACACAGTAGCCGGGTAAATGTCAGCTGCACTAGGCTTCTAATGAGACCAGAGACTAAGGAGAGGGCTGACACCATCATAGGCTCTGTGCTGAGAGGCTCATTTACATTACACCAGGCGACAGCTGGAGATATGAGGGGAGAGAGGAGGAGATGGAAGCAGAGAGGCAGGGAAAGAGAGAGAGCTGGAGAAATGAGGCAGCAAGAAGAAAATGTTGGTTTTAGTTCTGCAGACACTTTTCAGAGGCAAAAGCCTCCATGTATCAAGGTGGGATGAGACATGGAGGCTGTCTAATTAAAGCTGCGTTAGTCAACAGTTCAGCCCAATGCACCCAAAAAGCCCTCCTAGTGTTTTTGTGTCATTCAGCTAATTGTTTTGGACATAAGTTTGCAACATTGTTTCCAATAGCAACATGCGGTTGCTTTCTGCGCCAAACACTCCATAAATCAAATCTCTAGTGAGCACAGTTAAAAAAATAGTAGATAATACCGTCGTAGGTTGGTGGAGAACAAAACAGAGCTAAAATAAGGGAGAATATTGAATTTACATGCATTAAGTGGTGGAAGTATGATCTCAAATTAACACCACTGACCCAGCAGAAAAAGCAAGATTGTAGTCTAGCCTTAGATCAAGATCAAAGCCGTACTTTAAAGTAATTCATTTTAATCTTAAGAGGCAACTTTGGGCAATTTGCATTTTCATAACATCAAATTATCAGTTCCAAAGATTGCTGATCGCCTCATTAATAACTGTTCAGTATGTGAGAAAGTCTGCACTGAGGTAGGTACCTGCTGTAAATTAGAGATGTTATATAATATTATAATACACAGTAATTTCAGGGCTTCTGAGATGTAAGACTGGGAAAAATCAGACCCAGAGTGGGGACGAACACTGCATTCACACGTCTCACAGACTGCTGGATAGAGCTGAAATGCTGCTGACACTGATGTGCAAGTAAAGCTGTTGTGAGCAGGCGTATGGAAAATGAAGATACGGGCGTCTGCTAGGGTGCACAGTGCGCCTGTCAGAACTATCAGATGGAAAATGGGTTCACGTGTCTGTTGGTTTAAATTAAAAACCGATTCAGTCCATCTGATTAACAGTTACTCGCGTTATTATTATTATTATTGTCCATTATCCTCCAGTGACATTATGGTACTACCACTGTCTACCATTATGTTTTTCGAATATACTTCCAATGACATTCTTGTTCATTATTATTGGAGGTTAAAAGAAATCATTCTAGTTTCCAAACATTAACTGGATCATTAAGTGAAACAAGCCTAGGAGGAAGTTAGAGAGCTAGCAAGAGGAAGCAATGTGTGATCAATTATACTGAGTGTCTAACTGGTACATTTCCTTACACATTTATCATACTCGTCAGTTGATTTGCTAAACATTAAAGTCACACTTTGACAAATGTAATGTTTGGGTGTATATATGGCTGTGCCAAATATTGAACTTCCTTTGTCCTAATGCTAAATATGAAGCTACACTCCAGCAGCAGTAAAATCTGTCTACCAGCAGCTCCAAGGCTCAATAACTCATGTCAGTCCTCATAAAATAAAACAGCCAACCGACCAATCGTCCAATAAATCAGCTGCTTTTTCTTGACTTTTTTCTTTATTTTTATCCTCGTGTGTTCAGTACATACATATATTTAATTGCAAATATTTTATAATTGTCTGTTACTGCCCATGTGGCAACCTCCTTGCAATAGGAAACACTGGTGGTTTCCTGGCGATTGCTCTGAACATTTTTACATTCGCTGCCGAATTCGCTGGCAATCACTTTTGATCACACGGCGATTGCACAGGTCGCCTGGTGGGAGGCAACCCATCTGTAAACAACTGAACAGTTGCACTGATTGATGAAAACTTGCAGATAATTGCCAACATATTGCAATAAATTGGAGTCAATCTCACTGAGTCTCTTTGCGGTAGGGGACTTGACTTAACTGGTTGCCAACTGGTTGTATTATAGATATACTTCTATATGAATGCAAGGTTGCCAAGCACCTATGTCATTTTGCAGTTAAACTGCTGTCCTGTAGAAACTATGTCACCATTTGTGGTGCAATATCTTAATTTCAGTTTCACAAGAGGTTCTGACTGAACTCTGCATCTAAGTCGTTGATCTGAATTCCTACGCATGAAGACAGTTTTGCGATGTTTGCCAGATGATCGCAGTTAATCACAAACAGATTGCGAGGAATGGCCAAATTGACACAAACTTATAGGACTGATAGGAGACTGACTCCCTCTTATTGCACATTATTGCAGAGTCATTACCATGGTGATGCAACAAAATTGCTTTGAAGATGACTGGGAGTTGTGGCAGACCTGGTCTCCATGTTTGAAGAAACCATTTCATAGGCAATGAGACTGCAAGTTCATTTTACACAGTCGTAACGACTTTGTGCTGCGGTCTCCAGTCCCTGTTTTCACTGGTGTGACTGTAGCACCAGTGAAGTCCTATCATGAAACACTGAAACACATTTTGTTGTCACTAAATTGTTTGAGAGAGGTGTGGATCTGACTGTGAAACTGAGGTGTTTATGTTAACCAATAGGCATATCCTGGAAATTCTTCCTTTCTGACTCTAATAATGACTATAAACTTTATTTCTTTTTCATTAAGACTTGAAATGTTTGAACCCAAATCTCTGCAACGTGTCACAGAGAAAGGGAGCAGAGGATTTTTTTACAGAATTCTATAGATCTGGAAATCTTGTGGCCACAAGAGTCGCCCCCTGCTGGCCATTAAAAAGAATGTAGTTTTAAGGCACTTTCTTTTTTTTTTTTTTTTTTTTTTTTTTTTTTTGGCCTGTCCCGTTTGGCTCTTTTGCCATCAGAATTGTTGTCTAAAGGCAAAGAAAGATGCCCAACGGATTTACTTTACCAAATTGACCATCCCAGCCTTGCCGTAATGGTCCATTTGATTCACCTTTTATTGTTTATTTTATTTTCACTTACTGAATACGGGACAGACTTGACTGGGGGAAAGAAGGGGAGAAAGAAAGAGGGAAAGAGAAACAGCTGAGAAGAGGGACGGGGGAGAAGGGCAAAAGACAAAAACCAACAGAACGGGCAGAGAAAAAAAATGCATATATCAATCACCTGGATCACCTGCTGAGAAAGAAAAAAGAAACAAGCAGAAGAGAACAAGAGTAATAGAATAAACAACATCACAATGATATATGGAATATGACAGTAAATACTAAATATTAAACATTATTGTGCAGCACATAAGATCAACAGAACACAGTGTGCTTTGAGGTAGGAGCCAAAAAGGGTGTAGTTTGTGGGTGTGATCACCCGTGTGTACACCTGTGAGCATGGACGCGCTTGTTTTTTGTTTTGTTTTTTTAAAAGGTTCCTTCATGTAATAATCTGCTAGAGGGTGTGGGGGGGCCACAGCCCCGTCCTCCAGGGCGTGAGGCAGGTGTGGAGGAGATCAAAACTCCAGACATCCAGAGGCCCCCAGAACACAAGAGACCAAGGAAGACCAACAGAGGGGCAGCTGCGCCACTGTCCCGAAAGAGCTGAGGAGAGTCCCAGATGAGGGCTCACTCAGCAGCCGCGGAGCAGAAGCCAGGGGGAGTTGCAGTGACGCGCCCGTGAGCTCCGCCGGCAGCCAGCTGTGCCTGAGTGACCGAGCCCCAGGCCGAGAGGCCGGGGGCACCCCACCTCCGAAGTGGCCCGAGCGAGCCCCAGGCTCCAGGCCCCGATAAGCGGCCGCCAAGGAGTGAGCCGGTGTGTACCTGGACGCCCATCCCCGGACACAAAGAACCACCAACGCACCGATGTCTGAGGGAGTCCGCCACTGGCAGGGGAAGTGGTGGTAGGGGGAGATAGGCCTCCAAACCTTGGAGGGCCTGAGATGTCCCCAGAGAGGTGGCGCTGATACCCAACCTGACATATAGACACAGACATACAGGCACACACAGACACAAACATCCATTCCCACCCTCATGCTCTCATATGCACTTACTCCACACTCAACCAACGTGGAGACAGACATAAAGAGACGCTGTACACACGATCACACTCCCCAAGCGTACTCTACAAACCGGGTCTAGGTGCCCCCGCCCCTGGAGGGGGGAACTGCACCCAGACCCAGGTGGTGTTTCCCTTTTCCCTGCGGTGGGGGGAGGCAGACCGCCCCGACTCCGCAGCAGCAGGAAGGCTCCACACTCCAGACCGCAGTCGGACGGCCAACTCCTCCTCCTAGCCCCCCCGCTCCAGCAGGTCGCAGAGAACGGGGGTGAGAGAAGACTCCAAACCTCCCTCCACCCGCTCATTGTAGTGTTGATGCATGTGTGTTCTAAGGTGCATTTAAAACCCAGGAGGGCATGGAGCTACCTGCCAGAGAGCAGCAGGTAAGCGCATGGTCCCTCCTGCTAGCCCTCAATGTCTACGTGTATTTAAAATTGAGAGGTGGGCAACGATGCCAGGGGTGGGGTGTACACCCTGATGGTACTTTGGACTCGTGTATCGTGCCCACCCCCAAGATCCTATATGTATGTGTAATGAGAGTGTGAGTAATGTGAATGTCTAAGTTGTGGGATAAAATTGAGGCAGAGGCAGCCAGAAGGAGACAGAGGGGGGTAGCCTTTCACATGACTTCGCTTTCTAGCTACATGCATCTTTTATATTGTCTGGGTTTGCTACGCTAATGCTGGAAAAAAAAAAGACTTTTTGTTTTCACTTGCGTGTGGTTTCTTTTGCGCTCCTACTTCATGATGGGAATATGTTTCTTTACTTTTTTCAATCCTGCTTCAGAGAAATCAGTGACAAATTATACCTAGTCTGCACCAGGCCAAATGTGCCCCTCTGAAGGCCTGTAGCGTTAAATTAAATGTCACATAGAATGTCTCCTCTATCTAAATGGGATCCTGTGGTCTTACATCAGCTGCCTTTTCTTTCATTCTGAAAGAGAAAAACCCTGAATTTCTGATGGTGCATAAGCAGCAGTAGAGGAGCTGATGAATAAACTCACGTCCTTGCCTCTGTACTTCCCCATCCACTTCGACTGAATGTCACTATACACTTGTGGGAGAGCGAGGAGAAGAAAGAGGGATGGAGCTGCACTGGCTTGGAAGTACAGTAACATGCCAAAGATGAGTAACGACAAGTCTCCAGACTGCAGAGGCCACTGAGCTCTGTCTCGGTGCTCGGGGATCTGTTGATTTGTTGATGTAGAAGCCAGATGTTCCAGGGGCCACATGGGATGGCTGCCAGTTTGTTATAGTTGTTCGGCAGATTTATGTCCAAATTATTTTATTAGCAATTTGTTTTGGGCTATAGATAGAACCAAATATAATGCAGGACGAGCAGGTGGCTTATTAATAGTTTACTGAAGTGAAATAAACAGTGAAAAACAAGCAACAGAGTCAGCTTTGAGACTCGAGAGCAGATCTCTATTTGCACTGGCCTAAGGTCAAGGTGTTATAGTGGTTATTCGGTTTAGACAAGAACCTTGTTTAACCCACAGAGTCACTTAAAATCACATTTAGTGAAATATATTTTGCACTAACAACAGTTTAGATATAAAAGTGAAAATAACTGAACAAAGTGCTGTTGAACTCTTCAGGTTTTAGAGTTTTTCAGCTCATTGTTCTTTTGTTTTATTATCTTTGAAACTTTTTCTTTAACAACACAAATTCAATTTTTTTGCAGCCACAGCTACAATGTTCAGTGTGTTTAGTTTTTTTATATGGTGCTTTTCTACTATACTTTCTCTCTATCTCACACATCTACTTCAGGATGGATCTGGAGGGAAATGTTCTGGAAAGAGAGGATAATGGAGAAGTCTTCTTCATTGGAGACACTGGAGACAATACAGTGTCTTCTTCTTCTTTATTCGCTGTCTCCTTTTAGGGGTTGTCATAGTAGATCATCTCCCTCAATCTCACCCTATCCCTAGCATCCTCTGTCACACCAACCCTCTGCATCTGTAAACGTTCTCTGAAGCCTTCCTCTTTTCCTCCTGCCTGGAAGCTCCATCTTCAACATCATTTCTCCAATATATCCACTATCCCTCTTCTGCACATATCCAAATCATCTCAGCCTACCATCTCGACCTTTGTCTCTCAACCTCATTTCGGCTTTTGTTCATCCCAGTCTAGCAGTTCGTAACAAAATGTGGAAATTTGGAAAATCTCAGCATCTTCAGTTCTTCTACCTCCAGCTTACCGTCCTGTCTTTTTGTCATTGCCACTGTCACCTAACCATACATCATAGCAGGTATCTTCCAGGAACCCATGATTTTGCTGGGACATTTCCTAACAGCATCAACAGTTTCCAAAGGGTTTTTAATATTCATTATCACTTTCTAATAATTCACTTGGCACAATATATGTCATCTATGGACATGCCTTGGCAATGCACTGTCACATTTCTCAGAAACAAATGAAAAGGAGTCCTGTATCTGACTCTATAGAAGGCTGGACAGGTGAAAGCTTCAGTTGTCTCTTCTTAGCCTGATGTTCTAATCGGTGGAGTACTGGTTGTGCTCCTCATGGCTCAAACATTGCGATGTACTGAATGTTTCAGTCACTCTGAAGGACACCGCGCACATCAACTTCACAAACAGACATCGTTAATTAATCCAATGCAGCATAGGAACCAATTACATTGTTAAGCTCCAGGTGCTGACAGCTAATTACAAAACCCGGAGTGAGGAAACACTTGGAATGAGAAGTCCATTTTACTCAGACAGCTGAGAGTCATTTATGGAAATAGAGCCGGCTTATTAGGATAATATGTAACAGAGAAGACTACAGAGGCTCTGTAGAGCCATTAGATGATTTCTTTGTAAATACCAGTAACCACCAGATGCCACTGCCAAATAGCTTCTTGACATAAATGACAAAACTGTGGTGTAAATGTTTGACAAAATCAGGTGTTAGAAAGTATAAGAAAATGGGAAGATCCAACCATGTTCTTCCATTTATTCAATTCAGGGTCAGTTATCGTCTTGCATCATCAGATGTACTCTGTTTATCACAGACCATCTATCCATGTGTATAATGTAACACCTACATTGAGTGTCAGTTAATTACACAGTCCAACAATCATGATGTTTGACTACACGAGCATACCAGGTTTAGATTACTAAAATGAGAAAGGAAGAAAAGACTAAAAGCTTTAATAAAATGAACATTTTCCCTGAGCCCCCACTTCATGAAAGCACACTCCAGCAATTTGCAGTTGCTTCCCGAGGTGTTGGTTTTCCTCACCAGGCTTTATTCAAATGTGTAAGATCTGATACATACTGAGAAGCATCTGCTCAGCATAGCGTCCCAAGACGAAGGATACACACTAGTATACACATGAAGGTATTAGTTTCTATAATAAGAACACACTGGAAACCAAAAAGACATCATTAAACTATTGCAAACTACAGATACCTTTTGCTTTGTTTTTATTCTTTTCATCCTGGCTTGAATTTAAGACAATTTTCAACCCCACCCTCAAAAAACGAAACAGTTTATTTTTCTGGCATGTAAGTGATACTGTTTGCACTTTTAAAGCTACTAAGAGGATGTGATTGCAGAAAAGGTTTTTGAAAATATATATTGATACCTAATGAGCTCTCCATTTACTACAAGAAACACATTTAGTGAATATCACACATAAGAGGATGCTGTTATGGTGAATGGCTGTGATTTGGTTTTAGGCACACGTCCACAGTTTCAGAAGAGCCACAACAGACTATTATTTGTTTGCTTAGTTAATCACTCATTTGCCTTTGCCAAAACAAATAGTTCAGCAACTGAACTCAGATTGGACTGTTGCCAAGCAACACATTAAATGTTTTTCCTGCACACTAACCTCTTTGTGTAGGTCAACAGGTTACTGCTGTCCAGCAACTATATTATACACATTTATCTGTATGTTTTCATAATCTTTTCCAACAGTCTATTAGAAACGTGCTGGCGTATTGAGTTTAATGATAAAGTACAGATCTATTTATTTGTCTAGATTTCTCAATCTATATCTAAAATATATTTACAACCACACAAAACACAATGTTTAAAAGGCTGTCTGGGGCTGCTGTCATGATGTAAAGTGATGTATCTCACACATATCCTTTATATAAAATATATTTGATAGGTAAGCAGTGCAGAAGGGCCTTAAATCTGCATCCTTCCTTTCATGTCCAGTGGGGCCAGCGCAGCCTGCAACAGTGAGTGTGGTTACACAAAACTCATTAGGCAAAAGACTCTTCAGCTTCATTAGTCTGTAACATTAATACAGCATGATGGAGTTTGGAACTGATGGTTTCTATTCAATTCAGTTTTATTTATACAGCGCAAATCACAACAACAGTCACCTCAAGACGCTTTATATTGTAAGGTAGACCCTACAATATAGATACAGAGAAAAACCCAACAATCATATGACCCCCTATGAGCAAGCACTTTGGCGACAGTGGGAAGGAAAAACTCCCTTTTAACAGGAAGAAACCTCCGGCAGAACCAGGCTCAGGGAGGGGCGGGGCCATCTGCTGTGATTGGTTGGGGTGAGAGAAGGAAGACAGGATAAAGACATGCTGTGGAAGAGAGACAGAGACTAATAACAAGTATGATTCAGTTCCAATGAAATGTTCCAATCAAAATTGACGATAAAGCACGGTTGGCTTAGGGCGGGACTACTTTGTGATTCATAAGTTGGTTCCACGTGTGCATGCATTGCCCCTCAGTTTTTCAGAGAGATCTGAACCTGACTACCTCTTTATCTGAGCCAGAAGCCCACAGTAGCTGCTGATGCAGTAAGCTCTCGTTAGTTTTCCAGATCCACAAAGTCACTGCTAGAATGCACTTAACTTGGTTTTCTTTTATCAACTGAGATCAACATTCATTACCATTAAGGAGCAGTTGTGGCTCGGGAAGCAGAGCGGGTTATCTACCAATCAGAAGGTCGGTGGGTCGGGAGGTCGGCTACTCGAGTCTGCATGCTGAAGTATCCTCGGGCAAGACACTAAACCTCAAGTGGCCTCCATCAAAGTGCTTACATATAGAAAAAAGGGTTTTTATGAATGTGTAAGACTGGGTGAATAAGGCTTGTAGCACTTTGCTACTCTGTGCTCAGAGTAGAAAAGCACAATATGAGTACCAGTCCATTTACCAAATACAAAAATAAAGGAATGACCAATCAGATTGCAATCTGTAATCTTTTCACGGATCACTTGGATGTTCTTGGTCTTTCAGGTCTGCTTGCAAATATGCAGAACTGCTCTCTGATTCCAGGCTTAGTGTCTGTTTGAAGAAATCAAACCAGTTATCAAAAAAGCACGACTCAATAACAGGACACAATGCTGATGTTATAAGGGCACTGAGTAATTACCCGTCTGACTGACTGCTACAGGCAGCAGTAAGAGCTGCAATAACACTGATAAAGCTTATCTCTTCTAACAAAAGTCTGGGAAACACTGTGCCACTACCACAGCCGCTTCCCATTCCCTTTGGCTACAGTGACTGGACACTAAAACATCCTTTTATAATCCAGTAAGGTCTTTAAAACAAGGGTAAAATCACTTATCCGAGGGGATTGAGCATGGAAGTTTGTTTTTAAACTTAACTCAGAAGTCCACCTGATGGTTCACCTGACAAAGACTGAGCTCAAACCTCCATGCAAGGCGGAGCATTTGTAGCTTGTAGCATTCTTCTATTCCACAGGCATTCAGACTGATGGAAGAAAAACCCTCCAACAACCAAGTGACATATAAAAAAACTGTTTAACAAGCCTTTTTGAACTGACTCTGGTTTATAACGTCTCAGTGGCAACCCAACAACACCAACACAGTCTGTAGCAGTGATTTACTGACAACTATTTGCATCTAAATGGCTTAGTGGGTGGCGTTTTCATTGGTCAGTTAGACAGAAGGATAATAACATTTCACTTTCTTAGCAGAATAGTTTCTCTCATTTCTTTCCAATCTCTGTCTCTTTGGTCTAAGGAAGGAAAAAATACAGAAAACATTTCCAAAAGATACACAAACATGTCAGCAGATACTGCGTCTTAATGTCAGGGCAAAAGTCCTGCTTTAAACCTGTAATCGGCAGTTTATATACAGTTGATCTTTTCCTAATAGGACATGCCTTGCTATATGAGTGCATTTGCATAGATTTGAACCTCTGTGTCAAACTTTATGTATTTCAGGCTTACACCACACTGAGTGCAATCATTTACCCATCCAAACAGCACGTCAGCAACTCGCAGAGTGACAGGCCCTTTAATGCCAGCATCTGCAGACATTTCATTTGCCAGTTTACCAAATGGGTAGAGTCATATGGGTATGTTTTTTTTAAAAGGGGAACTTCTGAGTGATAGTAATGAGCTCGAGGAGACAGCAGCACTGCAGTTGTAGTCGGCACGGTGCCCAATTATCTGCAAGCACCTGTCGAAGTCAGCCGTGGCTGTTCAGAGTGGTGCTTTCAAATGGCATATACGAAGTCCCTCCCTCTGCTATATCGTCCATGCTCCTATAATGAGAAGGGGGTTGCTATGGTAAGACCGCAGAGAATTGTCCATTTTGAGGGGAATAATTTTTACTTGTGGTTGTAGATGAACATCAGATTTGGACTTGGTCATGACCGGTTCTACTCACTGTGAAATTTGTGAAATACTTGGGAACAGGTTGACTTTCTTTGAATTAGAAAAGCTGCCGTTGGCTGAATAGTGATAGATCCACATGCAGAAAATTAAATGGCGATAAGAGCTTTTAAACAAACAAGTCTGAGCTTAAATGACTATTCAACTATTTGTTCTTCGTGAGATGCACTGTTAAATGCACAGAACTGAAATGCTTGGGTTGGTGTTCAATAGAAAAGTCATTTTCTTAATCATAGAAAAAAGAAACCCAGTTTGAAAATTAATTCTTGGCCATATTTATATGCTGCTTTGGACTTTCTGATGTCCGTACGTAGGAGTGTGTTTTGATAATCGATTTATCGATTAAAATCTATTCTGGCTTGGATAACGTGATATCGATTCATTAAAATCCTGAATCGATTTTTTAATATAAATTTATTTTGCCCGAAACGCCAGAATCTCAGGTTAAACCTCACAAAATTTCAACAACCACCAAACAGCTAAAACAGTAAATGAGAGCAGGAACACGGATTCTGCACAAAGACGTAAACACAAAGCGCGACCCGCAGATCAGAATCAGTGAGATGTCGCCTTTCTCACCCGACGGCACGGACACGGTCGGGGCTGAAAGCCGACAGCTCGCTGATTCTGATGTTTCGGCGGGTCCGCGCTTTGTGTTTACGCCCTTTTTGCGCTGATTCTAAAGCTGTTAGTTTTATCTCTCTCCAAACAATATTGACCGAACCAGCAGCAAAAGAAGATCCAAACTAAGCTTCACATAAAAATTGTCATGAATTCCCTCTGACTTTTACTGTTTTGCTTCCACCACTTCATGCACAGCTCTCTCTCTCTCTCTCTACTTCAAGAACAGTTTCCCGTCTAAAAATCTGTTTTCTGCATTATTCGCTTGCTTGTTACGCACAAGTCTACCGTTGTTTACAGCGCTGTCGGCCGCTGTTTTTTTCCCTTTTACTTACTTCCGAAAAGAAAACCTAATTTCTGCCGTTCAATAGGCTTCTGAACAAATGTAAACTTTTTAAAATTATGCAAAATGCAAAACGCTTAGCCGTGTCTCTAATAAAACCGCTGTAACTTCAGAGGTGATGTTCATATGTTGATTAATGGTTTTCTTTCGTTTCTGATGTACTGCAGAATATTTTTATAAAATCCCAGGCCAGGAAAACCTTCATGTTTTTCTGTGTTTTATCTTCAGCTACTTTGACACAAAGGCATCTGCTGTGATGCTCACACCTTGGATAAAGTCTTGCGAGTGTCAGCTTCCTTTTTATAAATACAAAAATATGTAAATGTACTGATATGAATTATAGTATTTCTGACTGTCTGAGGCAAAATTTCCCAGATTTAAATCGAATTGAATCGAATCGAATCGTGGATCGAATCGATTCGATTCGGGACCTTGTGAATCGGAATCAAATCGATTCTAGAAATCAATGACGATACCCAGCCCTATCCGTATGCTCGTCAGACACACGAATCTCAGGGTAATTTCTTTGAACTTTTTTCAGGGTGGAATGACACGATTTAATTACTCTAAAAACACAAGAATTGTTTGAATTCAATTAGGATTTTCTTTAATCCACACAGGGTGAAAGGTACACCTACAGGCACAAACATATAACTACTTAAATCTTTTAGTAAGTGGTGCTGAAGGTTCTACAATATCTTTTGACTAAAACTTCTAGTGCTGTCAGTGTTAATCTCGTTAAAATGACGTTAACGCCATAACCACATTAACGGTGCAGATCTCCGTTAGCGAGTTTGCGCAGATCATCATGCGTGGGCTGCACGGCGCTAACGCTTTAACGAGCAAACCGCGCTTACGCATTGATGATCTGAACACATTTGAATGAACACAGCAGTGGTGTGATTTTAACTACCCACAATAATTAGTTAACACATTTTAGTTAAAACAGTTTTGTTTATATTCATACTGTGTTTTGTTTTTTGTTTTCTTAGTGACCTGGAACATAAATGAACTTGTCTTTAAAGGACTTTGTGTCAGCCTCTGTTGCTTAAATGTGTAATAGCCTATAAAGCAGGGGTGTCAAACTCATTTTGGTTCATGAAGCTTAATTAGATGTCAAGTGTGCCAGAGCAGTACAATCATAACATAATTACCTATAAATAATAATAAAGCCATGTTTTTCTTCCTTTGTTTTCATGAAAAGAAGTACAGGTATATTAGAAAATCGTCATATTTAATCAAATATACTTTTACAAAACATATCAAAATATATAACAACCCCAGATTTCTTAAGCCAAGTCTTTGCACAGATACAAACAAAACTTTATGTCAAAGGCATTTGGAAGTAGTACTGCACTTTAACATTTATGGCATTGCAAGAACAACAGGATTCCACCAAACAAAACTCTTCTGCAGTCAAGCTGTTGACTTACCTGTTTCTGCAGCAAGAATTCATTTTCACAGAACTGTTTTCTTTAAGTGTAATCTGAAGCAACATTTTAAAGGAGTTAGGCGTTTCTGGACTACTTTATTTTTGCTCCTGAAACTTGGCATCTTTTGGTCTGCACACGTGCATCAGTATCAGGTGTCGTGTCCTGACTAGCAGCCAGTCTCAGAATGTTCCTATGTGTGAGCCTTGAGTGCAATGTTGTTTTACTGATGTTCATTACTGAGAAAACGTGTTCACAAGGGCAGGTCGTCCCAAACATGCACAAAATTTTTGTAGCCTGGGCTGTTAATTCGGTGTATCCTGATAAGAGATATTGACAAAATGTGTCCAAACCTACTGAGACAAACTTGTCCTTCAAATCTGCATCACATTGCAAATCAATTATCTCTAGTTGGATGTCGACAGGCACATCAGAAGCTTTGAGTGTGAAGGGTGAGTGAAAGATTCTGTCCTGAGTTCACCAAAGAGCTGAAACTTTTTCTCAGACTCACACAGCAGTCCTGCAATCTGCTCTTTATACGGTTTCATGTCAGCATTAATACCTGTTGGACATACCTCTGTTAGGTAAGGGAAGTGTGCAGGGTCACCACTAGACAGCTTTCTCCCATAAAGTCAGCCTAATTTGAAAGCACGTATGCTGTCACGAAACTGTGTGACAACTTTTTTTTTTGGCCTTGCATCATTTTAATCAGAATATTCAAGTGCTGTGTAATATCCACCAGAAATGCAAGATCCTTCATCCTTCCTTCAATGGATTTCCTTTTTTCTCCATGAATTGTCTGATTTCCTCACGTAGATCAAAGATACGCCTCAGCACAGCACCTCTGCTTAACCATCTTACTTCAGTGTGGTATGGCAGGGTAATAGTAAAGCGATGGTCACTGAGAAGGCAGTCAAACTGACGATGACTCAGTCCTCTGGCTCGGATGAAATTAACAGTTCGGACAACCACCTCCATGATGTGATCCATTTTTAACGACTTGTAATGCAATTCCTCCTGGTGCAGAATACAGTGAAATGTCCAGAAACCGTCTCCTCCATTAGCGGCTTGTACCTTCTCTCTGAACTTTGTCACAGCTCCTGCTTTTCTTCTGATCATTGATGGCGCATCATCTGTAGCCAGGCTAAAGGGGCGGGACCAGTCCACCCTGACTCTGTCCAGCGCGCCAACCATAATGTCCTCAGTTGTTTTGGTGTCGGTCACAAGCACCAACTCAAGGAACTCGTCAGTGCCGCTCAATGTCTCATCAACTCCACGAATAAATGTAGCCAGTTGAGCGACGTGTGTAATGTCAGCGCTCTCATCAACTGCAACATTAAATGCAAGAAATGACTTGTCTAAATCAGCCGATAGTTGCGATGTCCTCCCTGCCAAAGTATTTCTCATCAGACTAATGTTGGTAAATGCTCGTCTCTTCTCAGGACACACGAGTTCTGCAGCTTTCATCACGTGTCTTTTAACAAACTGACCGTTAATGCTATTTCGTTAGCAATTACGTAGGTGGCTTTTACTGCTGCTTCACTGACCTCCCGGCTCCAGGTGAAAATTAAATGCTGTTTCCTCAGACCCCCAGCAATCCATTTATCTTCCCTCTCCTCAGTCGTCCTCACAAGATGTTGTATTTTCCACCATGATGAGTCTCAAAGCCAAATCTTCTATTTCTTGAGCACAGACACTTGATTACACACCACACAGGTTTCCTATTTTTCTCTGTGAATAAATAGGAAGCGGCCAATTTCTCTTGGAAAACCCTACACTCGGTATCCACTTTTCTCTTTTTTGACAAAAACATTTTGGCTAATGAGGGTGTCAAGGTGAGTAGAGAAAAAGGAACCATGCCTACCTACACCATGATTAGCACAAGATGCATTGCTACCATCTGCTGTTCAGACTGAGTGGCCGAGTTGCTGCTTCTTTTACTCTAATTAAAAGAGTGCGCACCTGCACTTTGACTGAGACAGTGCGCCCCTCTCTTCTGACTAACACCCATGCGGACTATTTAGGAATTGCATTTAATTACGAATTTCGAATTCCTGTCTTTTTTTACTTTCAAAATACATCCAGCAGGCCGGTTTTGGCCCACGGGCCATACGTTTA
>NW_024582628.1:396086-425412 GCF_018398535.1 Haplochromis burtoni
GACACCACGCCAGTTTGAAGATGCGCTTGCAACATCGCACAATGTTGTTTTCTCTTATTAGCAGACTTTTTATTTCAAGTTTAGTAAAAAGTGCAACGAATGTCACGAGCAGCTCTGTGCTCTTTGGGAAAACACTCGATCAATCAAAATGTGAAAAAACAAAACAAAAAAGATCTGCCCCGCTGTCCTGCAAGCCACGCCCCCAGGAGTCACGTCTCTTCTATATACTATACCCCAAATTCCTTATAGAAGAATTTCATATTTTAGGCAAACATCCTCATATATTACATTTTCTCTGACAAAAGGGGAGCAGGGCGCCACCCTGTTCTTAATCACTTAAATCCACATTCAATCTGGCTCAGCCATCTTAGCTAGGGCCACGGATCCATTAGTCCCTTCTCATTTCAGGGGGGGAGAGCTGCCAAGCCATTAGTTCTGCTATGCTCTGCTAGACTTCCATATCCTTCAATTTCAGCGTTTTCTGCAGGAAAATGGGAAAAGTTGCGGATTAATTCCAACTAATCCTCTATTTTTCTATTGCTTTTAATTACTTCTTCTGGCCTCTGACACTATGAATGGTCATCAGCATTAAGTTGACTTAGCGAGGGTCCCATCTTATTGTTTAAGAAAACAGCCCTGCGTCTGTGTTTAAGGGTAGATGTTGTGGATTTAGCTTGGCATCAACACACACCAAACACACACACACAGGCTCGTTCTTTGATTTCTTTCTATTGAGCTGGATGTTTTGTCTCACAACTGAGCCATGTAACACCACTAGAGTCACCTCTTGTTCCCTTTTGATGGATTTGCACTCCTGCAGAAAACCTATTTTCTCATTCCACGGACCTTCAGTTCAGTTTAACCCCCAACACTCGTTATATTCAGACTAAACACTGAACACCTGAATGATCTCGGCTGGTTGGAAGTTTCCCTGCATAGCTCCGGTTTCTTACCTTTGGCTCTATTTCTCTCTATCTGCATTATGAAGATGGAGCACGACTGTGGAAATATGGCCTTTGAGAACTGCTGTGACTCCCCCCCCACTGACCCAACCCCACAAATGCACACACACACACACACCTCTTCTTCCACCCCCTGCCCAAGCAGTCACACAACATACAAGTCAATATGACCGCTGAGGCACAGCAGCCCTTTCATACTGCTAACGTTCAAAGCAGGCCCAAACGACCCAATGAAAGCAATCTAATACCACAAATTAGCCTGTCACTTAGCCTGGATTATAAGCCTCATGAGTCCACAGCTAAAATAACTTGAGCCTCGTTGTTCTGTGATGCAAAACAGCGGAGTGGAACAAAAAAAGAAAAGAAAACGAAAAAAAACTGATGCAATTTAAAGTAAAACCTTTTGGGCTCTACACAAAGCTTTGTGTAATTAAATTGATTTCTTCTTTACCCCTCCCTTTTACTCTTGGCCCGGCCATTCTGTCCCAGCAGCCCCCGCTGGCGTTCTGAGAAAGGAGAGGCCCTAATCAGAGATGGCGCGGGGCCGCCTCCGGCGCTTGGCGCTGTGCTTGCACTCTGGCACACGAGAGGCTGACACGAAAGAGCAGGAGATAAGATGGTGCAAGGAGCTGTTGATTAATGACTCGTGTCAGTGGAGCTTGTCATTCGAGGCGCGCTGTGACCGTCGTCGGTGTTGTACTGCAAAGAGCCTCGGAATGTAAATACAACCTGTGCAACAGGGCTGGGCATCAGTTATGATAAGCTGGCTTTCTTCCTGCTTTGCTCCTTTCTCTTCACACACACACACACACACACACACACACACACACACGCAGAATTATAGTTAGCTATTCATACACCTTTCTCTCACTCCGAGATTAAACACGACTACTGCTAAATCTCAAAATACACTTGCTCTCTTGAAAGTGTTCAGTCTGCTTCACCTCTGACCATTCATCAGCTCTAACCATGCTATGCAACAGTGTACTGACAGTGAAGTGCAGTTTTACATTAATGCAATGATAGGTTAGAGGAGCTCAGGTTAACTTCTATAGACATTATGGTTATTAATAATCCGTTGGCTGTTAAGTGCACACAGGACTGTGAGTTATGTTGTACATCTTGGAGTGGGAGACCAGTATATGTACTGTACACCTGACCAGAGCATGACCAGTGTTGCCAACTCCTCAGTAAGGAAAATCGCTATTGGCTGTCCTAGAAGTCGCTAAATGACGTCATCGCCTAATTTGCATAATTGGTCATGCTAATCTAATTGTAACCTATGTTGTTGGAGAGAGAAATAACATCGTGGAAGAGACATAAAGTGAGTAAAAAACGTCCTAAATGCATTTAGAGTTTATTTAGAACTACAAATTAAATTTCTTTTAGCAATTATTGTTTTTTTTAATGTCACAATTCCAACCCTGCTCCTTTACCCGGGCTTGGACCGGCAAAAGTGACCCGAAATAGGCACTCTGGTGGAGTTACTTTGTGTGTGTGTGTTTATAAGTAGTTTTAA
This sequence comes from Haplochromis burtoni, assembly GCF_018398535.1. Taxonomy (NCBI): domain Eukaryota; kingdom Metazoa; phylum Chordata; class Actinopteri; order Cichliformes; family Cichlidae; genus Haplochromis; species Haplochromis burtoni. Next base: position 398,568 of record NW_024582628.1, read on the forward strand.
ACCTTGTGATCCACAAAACAGCATAAGAGTAAAAGAAGAACTGACTGCTGTTGACAGCACCCGCTGCTTGTTGAGAGTAAAAGCGATACGCGCTTTCACGTCTTTTTTTTTTTTAGAAAAAAAGTCGCTAAAGGGTCTGAAAACTCGCTAAATATAGCGACAAAGTCGCTAAGTTGGCAACACTGTTTCCTTCTAATGCACAAAAACCTGCTCGACATGTTTAATAAAAAAAAAAAAAGTACTTTCAGTGGGATTTTCACGGTCTCTGTTTCTCTTTCACGTGAGATCATATTAATAAATGCTAATTGCATTTCTTAACTTTGATAGTCTCAACTTTTAGTTATTGTTACACTGTGTATTAACAAAACCCCCCCCCCGAGAACAAACAGAAAACGTGTGGGTAGGCCCTAACCCTGTGACATTGAACTGGATGAGAGATCAAGAACATAGAAGAGGATAGATCTATTGAATGGACTGATCGATGGAGGGATGACTATTTAAGTCTGAGAGAGCAGAAAATAAATAACAGTATGAATGGACTGGTTATAAACAAGCAGAAAGAATATCCAAGGAAACAAAGCTCTGCTGCCAGTGAACACAGCAAATACCAAGAGCTAAAATGACAACAACATCGACTGACTTCTTTCAGTTTGTACGCTTACATTTCAGTGAACTCTGACATTATTTATCACTCACACTTTGATATTTGCTGTTGAACCTTCACTTTCTCTAATGCATCACTCGTGCTTAAAGAGTTGCATTTTATTCAGTACGCTCATTCTGGAACTAGTTTGTTCTTCCTCTTTCTATTTCAGCTGTATCAGTAACTGTATTCTGACTGCCATGCCCCCCCCCCCAGCTTTTAAAAATTTCAGGTTTGACAGTTATTTTTTTCTTCAGAGAATGTGTTTGCGTGGTTGTCATTCTATCAGTAAAATGACAAGAACTTGACAGCAACTATTTTCATGATCGATGAGTTTCCTTCCAGTCCACGCTCTATCGATACAATGATTTGGTGATTTTCTTTTTGCTGCAGACCCATACGGAAAAGAAATAGTAAAAACTTATATGTGATTACTCATGAAAGCGGCCACTTTCGCATTACTTTCATACATTGTTTTAGTAAGTATCCAAAACATACAAGTTTCATTATATAATTTTTCAAGGGATCTTATATCTGTTTTCACACTTATATGCTTTTCATACAAGTTTCACACAAGACAGATACAAACTTTATAAGATTTATATATATCTTTTCCATATGGGGAAACACAGCAAAAAAACAACAGTTTTCATTCTTTTAAACGATGAAAAGCTGTTTGTTGGACAAAACACAATATGTGAAGATGTCACTTTGGCTACTGGAAGTTTATTCTAGTATATTAGAAGTGATTATCATTACTGTCATCCTTCCACACTTATAATAGAAAATATACACTTTTACCTCAATAAAGGTGTATAAATATCTATTTATAACTATTCATGCGGTGTTCAATGATCTTATATTCACAATAAAACACAAGCATTGCCTACACAGAGTCTTGTGAAGAGTAACTTAAAGGTGTATACATGTGTATGTGTGTGTTGCAGCTGCCCCAGCCCCTCACACCAAAGGGAAGGGATCCATCTTCTGGACTGGCAATACTATCATGATGAATGCATTAATCACACTGAAAATGAGAAATTATTAACTTATAGAATCACAACTCCTAAAACAGGACCAAAGACATACCCACTCACGGTGACTTGCACTGAAATATAAACGCTGTGTTGTAGCAGGTCCAGTCTAATAAGCGTGGCGATCAGGATACCCGCCTCGACACAAAATCTCAGGCCCGTGTGATATCCTACTTTGTGCTTTTGAGAGAAGTTGTGTGATGTTGTTGCAATCAGCTTGTGCCAGCAAGAGATTTCTAACTAGTACCTAATCAGAACTTTACCTGCCTTGTTACTGCAGTTCATGCTGGTATTATTCTGGGTCTGCAGATGTATAAAATTGGCCCGTGTGTTTCCTCTGTGGTGGAGTTCTCCCTGCAAAACTGTTGAGCGGAGGTGCAAAGTGCTGCTATAGAGAGATACCGTTGTTCTTCACAGCTTATGTTTTAGATCAGTGAAACATTGGCACCCTTTCTGCTGCTGCTGAAAATATCTGGATGACATGTCTGGTGGCATTTTCCCAATTGGTATGGAAAGCTATCATATAGAGATGGAACTGTTAACGGGCTGGTACACACTCCAAGACTTCTGCACACATGTTGACAAGGACAGTATTGGGAGAGATGAACTCCATTTGTTCGTCTTTTGATGAGGTCTCCCTCCGGTCATTTTCCCCCTTTAAGTGAAGGTGGAACCTGTGCCACTTTGTCATGAAGCAAATTCAGTCTATATTTCTTCCGCTCTTTGACATAAGGCCAGGGTAGCCGGGATCAAATACGGTCTTGAGTGATAATAATTGGCTAACAGATATACTGGAGCTTGGGAGCTAATTAAAGAGTATCATAATCGCCTGTCAACTTCTTCGCTGTTGTCGGTGCGGCACTGAGAAGTTTTATTAGACACCTAAAAATAGATTTCCCCTGTGCTCCGACACCTCACTCCTCACCTTTTCTTCTCATCAAAGCGTGCGAGAGCCAGCTCTATTCATGTTTCCCCCACGCTTATTGGCTGCAACTAATCCGAGGTGGGAATTTTTGGGTTTCCGATCACACACGCTGAAGGAAGTACACCGAGGCAGAGCGCACTGAGCCTGTCACCAAATAAGCATTTATAGTTACAAGTGAGACGGCGTCGGGAAGGGGGGGCGTTTAAAAAAGCCTCTGTTTTTTTTTCTTCTCTTAAACATAGCTACAAAACTTCACATATCGGCCCATCGTCTGCTGTAATCTTCACAGTTATGCCGTTCTCGTCTGAATTCAGACAAACTCTCTGCTTGATCATATCTGCTCACTTTATTAGCCTATTTAGCTTCACAAAGAACGAGGCGGCTGCAGCCTTGACAGCTGTGTGCGTGAATATCACAGTATTTTGACTGGCACTCTGCTCTCTGCGCCTCTGTTGCTAAGTGTTTATATAATTTCCATTTCTCTCCATGTTGAATCTCAGCATAAATCCTGCTGCAAAAGCAAGGATTTAAAGCCAATTATAGCAATTTTTGACTCTTAACTGGAAACCTTATTATTATTATTCCAAACTTGGCAAAAGCTCCTGTAGGTGCTTTAACGTGTCACGGATGAAGGTTAAGGAGCAACAGAGGGAGAGAAACTATCCGCACAGGTGCATGGCTCACTGGCTGTTCGGTTAATAATGATGATAAATGGCGGTCTACCTCAAAGTATAATGTATTCCTATTCTCCTGTGCGAGAAGTCGGCCCCGCTGTGAATTCGAAATGAATAGCGGTTATGCCGTTGAAGTGGCGATCGGTCCCTCCACGGTGCAGTCATGATTTAGCTGTAATGTGATTGTGTTTCGGGTGCTTATGCATATGGAAAGACAACGTAAAGCTGCTGCGAAACAAAAAACAATCCCAGCAGGTTTTCATCTATTTTTGGAAAAGAGCTTATTGATTAAAAAGAAAGACACAAAAATAAGACATAATTGGACAACCCAAAGATATTTTATTATGGGATAAATAACGTTAACAGCACTGTTACACAAGTGCATTAAAATCTCTTTCATTTTCATGTTTTAATCATCATTCTGTGTACGCACAATAGCAACATAGACACATTATAAGCCAACTGTAGGCAAATTCTGCTCATTAAACAAGCAAATATGACAGTTTTCCAAATGTCTGCATCAGTGAGACGTTGGCTGAAAGAATTGGGAATGTGTAAACAACTACATCAATTCATAAAATGTGATGGATCTAAATAGTCTAATTTTAGTTCTGAGACTTTTCGTGCCAGCCACCTTTTTGCTGTCAGCCGTTTAATAACGCATACCTTAAAAATAACTAACTGTTTCTGTTATCAACCTGGGGCAAAAGAAAATGGCATTTAATATTCTGATACATGTTAAATCAAAGCCTGTGGTTCTGCTCTGGCTTATCGTATAACTGGCAGCAGAGCCGAGGGACAGCGTAAAGGTTCAAACCCATGTTGCCATGTCCTGTTATCCCCGCTTTTTATCCCTATAGGAACAATATCGCTTGGCAAGAATGCTGTGTAGTAGTAATCATTCTTTGTGTTGTTAGCAAGACAGCAGAAAAACAATACAGCCAATTGAATTTAATCAAATCAAACATCCTGACACATTAGAAACTGCAATAGCATGAAATTATGGCCCACAAAACTGAAATTAAATCAGACCGAGAGCTTCCTGCTGACTCCCACACACCTGACTGGCAGTCGGGGATAAATATAATTTTTCACCCATCATTTATTTATTATCCTCCATGTTGTTCTGCAGTCATTGAGCTGACACGCTCATCCACACTGACAGAGGGATTTGGCATCTTGCAAAAGGACACCCAGCTGTCACAAGGATCAAACCCGTGTCCTTCCAGTTACAGGGAGCAATCTGTAGCTGCAAGGACACAATGGCACCACAATGTGATATTTAATAAACTCTTTTAAAGAGCTGACAAAAGTGTTGCTTCGTTATTTGACCTTCTGTGGACCTGGATGTCCTTTTGGCAGCTTGACTTCATTTCCCACATGTCCCTCCTCGACCTATAAAATCCTTCACTTTAGCAAATTCGACGCTCACATTTTTGAAGTTTACCTTTCATATTTAACATGGAAAACATCTACACATCATGTGGCATTTTTATTTCATTTAATAGTAAATCAGAATAAAACTACCACTACTGCCCTCTAAATTTCTTCAGTTTCAAAGATGGTTTAGTTTAACCTTCTGAAAACCTCAGAAATGGTTGACTAAACTTTTCACTTGTACAAAAGTGTAAAAGTAATATTTTTAAGGCTTATATTGGTCTTTACTTTAGGAAATAAACAATTAGCTAGCTTAGCTTATCACAGTGACCAGACAGTGGGGGAAGCAGCTCGCCTACATTCATTCATTCATTTTACTAGAACCTCGTAAACTGACAAAATTACGGTGGCCCTGAGAGGCCAAACGGACTGCAACTTAAGAAAACACAAACAATAAGAAAAAAGCTGCAAAAGCACACAAAACACAACAGAAACAGGAAAAAACGAAAACAGAAATACAAAATGCACAATTTAGTCCCTTTTTTCACTAATATAAATGTAGAGACAAATATGGTCATTACAACCCTTTGAAGCTGCTAGCAGACAATAGCTAGCGATTTCTCCTGTCTAACAGATATGCTAACCCAGCTAGCTGTTGCAACATGTAAGGCAAAAAAAAGTGAGAGAGAGGAAATAAGCACAATATGTCCTTTACCAGGGGAGCATCCTTAAACAATTGAAATGCTAAAATGGTTTTTAGATTTTTAACAAACAGTAAGTATAACAGGAAACCACCCCCCCTTTTTAAAGTTCTCTGCTTCTAAAAGTAAAGTTTCCATTAATTTTCTCCATTGAAGTGTAAGAAAATTCTTTAAAAAGAGAGATTTTTTTCTCTGGTGCATTCTTAAACATTTTCATAGAAACAGCAAACTTCCTCGTCGTTGTTTCAGTTTGGAATTGAACAGACTACAGTATAGATAGATTATACTTTGCATAGCATTATGGATCATATGTTTTACCTCAGGACCTTCAGTGTTGAGCTTCGTAATACTTTTGCAGTAATTGCACAAGTATATTTACTACTGTACTTTATATTTAATGACTTCCTCTTAATTAATTTTAACCCACCAAAGTTTGCATTCACATTCTAAATTTAAAAAGCAATAAGCATCTAGACTGCAGCACAATTTAATCAAAAATGTCAAATAAAAAAAAAAGAGATTAAATGTCGAAACAATGAATCTGAAATTTGCGTACAATTTCTTAAGTACTCGGCTACATTCCACTACTGCTTTTCAACACCAGATATATATTTTTGAATGTGCTGTAAACACATTTTTGCTGTTTTTACTCAAATATTTAAGAGAACAAATATTAGACGGTTGTGTTATGAGATCTTAACTTTAAAAAGAGAAAAGAGGAGACTGGTTGAGGTGCACTATGATCTGTGTAAATGCTTCTACCTGCTGCTGCTGCTGCAAGGCAACATTTGAGGGAGGGATGGACTGAAATAGCACACGGGATCAAGAGATGGTGATGCATAGACACTTTGATCAAAGGAAAACTAAGGTTGAGACCATTTGGCAGTTGCGGTTTTGATGAGCGCGGCCTCTCAGATAGCATCTTGATGTGTCGTTACGGAAGGTCGTTCTGGTGGTTAACTCTCTAAAAGGGCACTCAGCACCAGTGTCGGGTAACAATGCCAATATTCACACTGCTTTGGTGAAATCTGAAATCATGTTTCCCACTTAAATGTGACTCACAGATTACATTTTGTCATCAGGCTGAGCAGCAGAAAGCTCTGATTGGAAGCAGATGGAACTGGCTCGTTTGTATTTATTAAAATCCAAAGTAGATCTTGCATAATCGTAATTTGTGAATCAAGTCAAACCATTAGATCAAAGAACTACTAGACAGTCATGTAAGGCAGCAAAGGGAAAAAACCAACAACAACAAGAACAAAGCTCGATTGGTGAATTGAGCTGATTAAGAAATCTTGGTGACAAAGACTCATCTGAACGGCAAAGATATATTTATCTCCATCACATGTGGATATTTCGCAGAGCTGTCATTCCTTGGATTCTGATATGGATTAGCTCGTGGATTTGATAAAAACAGCCATCCAGAAATAATCAGAAGAGCACACGAAGGCCCGAGGAGTAAACTGAACCACTTACAGTCTCTCATGACAGAACTCGGATTGTGAATCACACAGCGCAGTGGCTTTTCTCCGCTGGAGGCTGGTGGATAACGATTTGATTAGCAAGTCATCAGGACAATGTGCTAAAGCACGGCTCCATTTATAGTCCTAAGTTCATATATCAACTTCCAACACGGCTTGTGACAGCTGTCTTGTCTTGTTTATGAAGTGAACTGAGCAGGATTTGAGACAGATGCTTCACAGAGTGCGTGACAAAGAATGGGCAAACTCCCTTGTTTGGCTTGACAGGGTTGAGAGCTACCCTCCTCAACTGTCAGAAGGGAACATCTGTGTTTTGGCGAATGAGCGATGTTTGTTCTGCGACGGAGCAATCGGCTCCCTGCAGCCATCCGAGGTGACAGTCTCTGTCACGGTCCAAGTAAAGAGCGAGATAGAGATGGAGGGGAACGGAATGGGATGAGTAAGCGAGGGGGGGGGGTAATCCCTGTATCGAATCCAGCTGCAGAAACAGCGAGGGGAAGTCCAGCTTTTTATGGTTTAGTAACATTCCCTCTGCCCGCCCTGCAATCTCTCTGATACTGTGGATTACACACTTGCCTCGTGCAGCTTACAACTGAGCAAAACTAAAAATTGAATCTTTCACTTTTAAAATGATTATTGCCATGAAAGTAATGCTAACATTTTTTGAATATTAAAGCTGCTTAAAAGCAAGATATTTATGTAAAAATACACCATGCTCTTGTTACTTAAAGTGTTGGAAAAAAGTCCAGAAAATGAAACATTCGTGTCTGCCTTCGCTCATGAATGTGTTGCTTCATTAGATGTTTGACCTTCACGCTGCTGACGTTGATAGTGGAAGATTTTACATTTCTCATGGAGGAAAAGAATATTTGAAAACACATTATCGCCTGCTTTTAATGTGCAGGTGCTGTTACAGTATTAAGGTTTAGGGCGTAGAAGTCAAACTAAACCAAAAGCACAATCTTATATGATGTTTTTACACCATTGGAGAATATTTCTGTTTAACCACAACACAGATTTGATAATAATGTGATTTATTGTAGTGGTCAGGTTTGGTGCACAGGTAGAAAGGCATTTTTCATATTTATTTCATTTAGAATTTGTATCTACAGTTTCAAGTTTCCAAAGTGAGTTTGCAAATTTCAGTTTGGTTTTAATTGAAAGTATTTGAAGTTTCATTAGTGTCAGTGCTACTTATGCGGTTGCAATTTTTAAGAAGAGCAACATTAAAGATTTTCAGTAGGTATCAAAGGGTACAAGCAGCGCTTCATATCACATAGACATCTTTGGCTACGTTCACACTGCAGGTCTTGATGCTCAATTCCGATTTTTTGATCAAATCCGATTTTTTTTTGTCTGCTTGTTCACACTACAAATAAAATGCGACAGCAAACGCGCTCTAGTGTGAACGCTCAAAGCGGCCGCATGCAGAAAAGAAGACGTCACACACAACGCGCTCTGTTTAGACCCAGACCAAACAGTAGTGTTTGACTGATGGTCCTTAATATAAAGACTTGTTTCGGACTTTACGTTTCCCAATTTTGCTTTAAGTTATAAAGTTATTTTGTTCTTTACATATGGCCTAGTAATGATCCTTATTGCTGTTTTAGAGGAGCGGTGCTTCAAAGGATAGCTGCAGATTTCTGTCAGAATCTGCAGATTATACAGTACAAATAAAACGTTCACGTTGTCTTCCCAACAGTTTCACTGACATCTACACTGGATGGCCAGGAAGCGTTCACGATGTCTTCTCCGGCGCTGATACTTGGCGTCTGTCTTGTGTCAGTGACATAAAACATGGATTTAGTGTGACATGACCATTCAAACAGCAGTCGCTTTCTAAAACATCAGATATGTATCGGATTCAGTACAACATACGAAAGTGACCTGGGTCGGATTTGAAAATATCGGATTTGTGCCGTTCACACTGTCATACCATGATCGGATATGGGTCGCATAGGGTCAAAAAAGTCAGATTTGATGTGCTTTCGCCTGCAGTGTGAACGTAGCCTAAGTCTCAGTTAATAGATCCACCAATGCCTCCTGATGCTTGATGGATTGACAAATTTCAGTACAGTGAAAGAGACTTATTTTTGTTTGGTAGGTTTCACTTCGTTTCCATCTTTTTTAAAAGTCTATACTGTGGCATTTCTTCCCGGTCGGATGGCGGGTGGATTGCGGCGGAGGAACAGTGGTACGGTCTCTAACACAGGTGGAATGTGAAAATCCTCATATCCCGGTGCCGGTCGCGACTGCTCTTCAACAGTGGCTCGGATATTTAGTGGCGATTGGAAGTCATAAAGTAGAAGAGTAGAGCCATTTTTGAAGAAAACAAATAAACAAAGCTAGCAAAAACAAAACCGGTAACAGCTAATTTGATTTAGTTTTTTTAGTTTACACTTTGTTAATTATAAAAACCTTGGGTATTATACATCAAACTGTTGCTGTTCACAGTGTCTTGTTTAAACAACTCTGTGCTTCAGGGTAACTGTCTCATAGAATATTCAACATATTATTATTATTATTATTATTATTATTCAACTCTGGGACTACTTAAGGCAGGCTTGGCCAACTCCAGGCCTCGAGGACCGGTGACCTGCAAGTTTTAGATCTCACCCTGGGTCAACACATCTGAATCAAATGATAAGTTCATTACCAGGCCTCTGGAGAACTTCAAGACATGTTGAGGAGGTCATTTAGCCATTTAAATCAGCTGTGTTGGATCAAGGACACATCTAAAACCTGCAGGACACCGGCCCTCGAGGCCTGGGTTTGGACACCACTGACATAAGGCTCGTCTTATTTTATAACTAACTTTATAACTTATTTTATCTGTAACTCTTCCAGCTCAAGCACATTTCCCCTTTTGAAGAAAAAATCCATCACTGCTGTATGTTCCAAGAAAATTGATCTCCCTCTTTAATCTGAACAAGCCTACTTTTCTATTTGTTTATGTTCTGTTCACAGATGTTTCAGATATGTTCAGTTATTTACATTATTGACATTAACGTATTCAATTAAAGTATTACAAAAGTCATTATAGTGGATGGATACAGTTTTAAAACAATTGTACATACCGTTTATGTAAGTAGGAATTTTGTGTTTAAAACTCTTAGACATGCTTTCGTACACGTACATAGTTACAGAGTCTAAGGAGCTTGGAAAGAAAAGCGTCTGGACTCCTTTAAGCTGCTTGAAGACATCTCACCTCTCATCCGAGAAGCTTCTAGGGTCAAATGATGGAGAGTCCCAGATTTAAACCCTGTGGGAGTGTCTCCTCGAGAGGGACATGGATCCCCTATTGATCCTCTACCTAATCACACGAGCCAAGGTGTGAAAACAGGTGTAGGTCACAATCAGCCAGGGTTTCAGGTGAGCTCATTGTGAAACCTGGCCCCACCCTATCATGTGATTTCCTGAGGTCAGAAGGCCCAGGATGTGAGTGGGCGTTAAGGAGTCTGGGATCTGAAAACTGGATTATAGATGGCAGACAGGCAGTGTTGGGCAAGTTACTTTGAAAAAGTAATTAATTATAGTTACTAGCTACTTCTTCAAAAAAGTAACTGAGTTAGTAACTGAGTTACAATATTCTAAAAGTAATTAATTACTTGAAAAGTAACTATTGCGTTACTTTAAAAAAAAACAAAAAACGTTTAACCCTCTGGGGTCCAGGGTATAATTGGCCATTTTTAACTACTTTTGATTTTCCCTCCACATTTTACTTTTAAGAACTGTTTACTTTGCCTTGTTTGGTATCATTCTTTTCAGCACAACCTCGCGTGTCTGAATTTACAGTCATGTTTTCATTTTGATATACTGTATTAACACAATTGATCAAAAATCAGACAGAAAACATAAAATCCGAGTAGAAAAAGTTATATTTTTACTATAACAACCACAAACATGTTTAATGAATCATATTTCATAACTTTAAATGCAAATATAAATTGTCAATTTTAAAATCATATGCACAAGTTTTGCAAACAGCAAAGTTATTTGCATCCATTTACCTTTTACCCCTTTTTTTAAATAACCATTTCAAACTATTTACAGAACAATCAGCTGTTCTGCATTAAATAAGATGCCACACAAATTATTTGTGCAACTCCAAAAAAATAATTTCTGTCCACTATAAAGGAGAACATCACAGCCTGATACCTGCAGGTCTGACAGCAGCAGGAGTATCACTCCTGTTTCTACCTGGAGACAGCAGTCGCCTCATTGTTCTGACACACAACACAAAACTATCCACAACACTACACACTAACTACACAAGAGAACACATTAACTACACACTGCAAACACGCTAAACGTCACAAATCTCTCACATCTCAAAACTCCCTCTCTCTCGTTTTCTTTGTCTCTCTCTCTCTCTCTCTCTCGCCGTCACTCCTAAAACTTTCCCAGTTTTTAAATTTTTTGCTCATAAGCAGAGAGGTCTCGCTGCGCTGTCCTTAGACAGTAAACGTGACGAAGCTATTGAGGAAAAAACGCCGCATATCAGAATCAGAATCAGAATCAGAATACTTTATTAATCCCTGGGGGAAATTATTTTTATTTTTATTTTTATATCTTGTTTATCATGACTCTGGTTTTAAGTGGCCTATCAACGCAATTTAAAAACTGGTATATATCAACTTGTTGCTTTGTCTTGAAGTGGTCATGTGATTGGCTTACCACGACCACTTTATTCTTCCTCAGTCAAACAGCAGCACTCATGCGATTGTTTTGCCCCCTGAGCTCCAGGTGTTGTGCTAGACAGTGATCGTGATTACCGTCCGCGGGAGCGCGCACAGCTACTTAAAGCTGTAGCGTCCAGATTACTTGCGTAGTCAGCTACTTCCGTGCAACTTCTATAAGATGCGGGAAGCTGAACACAGCTTCAACCGTCTGTTTGTTGAAAAATAGTAACGGACCGCATTTTCTTGTTAGTAACGGTAACGGCGTTGTAACGATAGGAATAGTAATTAGATTACTCGTTACTGAAAAAAGTAACGCCGTTACTTGTAACGCCGTTATTCCCATCACTGCAGACAGGACATGGTCGTTCACAGTGGACATAGATGCTTCTTTCACTCCTCTTTCAAACCATCTGCCTTCTCTGTCCAAGATGTGGACACTGGTGTCCTCGAAAGAGTGACCTTTGTCCTCAAGATGCAGATGGACTGCTGAGTCTTGTCCCGTGGAGGTGGCTCTTCTATGTTGAGCCATGCGTTTATGCACTTTCCAACCTCCTTAGACTATGATGACCTGGATGACTGAGAACCTTCACAGACATAGTTACACAGAGTCTGATGAGACTTTTTTTTATAGATGATACCTAAACAACACTAACTTTGTGTTATTTGGTTAGGTTATTTGTCAAAAAGTTAAACAGTCTTTCATCTTTTGTGTGTCCTTGCTTTTACCTTTTTGTGGAGCTTTAAAAACTGCTCACACGTGGTTAACATGCTGTAGAATTGTTTAGCACTTCAAGTACAATCTCCCGAAGACTGCAGAGAACAGGTGAAGAATTAATTCAACGCTTTTTCCCCTACTTCCTTTGCAAATAACATTTGCTATTAATAGGCCAAGGTCAATCGAGTCCTTCACTTGCTAATGGAAAATATTGTAGCTTTGCACAAACCCATCAAGGTAGAAAAATAAATGACACAAATGGGACAACAATGGGAAAATAGGTCAGAATCTACCAGCAGTCCTCGTTTCACTAAAGTGCTGTTCCGCCAAATCAAATATGCTTCATAGTGAGTTTTGTTTTCCTATTTTAACACTATTCTTAACCGTGACTACATGAGATTATAGCAGCTTTCCGTCCCACAGTGAAGTTAGAAATACTAGGGATGTTGAATATATTGAAACTGTTCTTGTTGAAGAAGCATTTAAGCTCTCCCCTGTCTGTGCATACAAACACCGGATTTGTAGACATCAGAAATGTGCCACCAGCCAAGTGTATCCCAGTTATGGAAAAATCAGTGTGAAAATGCCAGTTGGTTAATTATGTTAGGAAGAGTAAATCTGCTTATTACGTGTTTTGTGGTGTATCTGTGAACAAGGCAGACCATGCAAGACAATTAGAGAATGTAAATCATACTTTTAAAGTAACCATCATAGTTCCTCACTGAAATACTTTTTGAGAGCTGAAGCTAGAAAAGCTATCTTTGGTGCATTGGTTGCTTCCATTTGTTTTGGTACAGTAAAGGATTTTGAGCAACCTGTGTAGATTTGCTGTTCAAGTGTCCAAGAAAGTGTAAATAACATCATCTCAGTCATTACAACATCATTCAGTAATTTTGCAGTCTGCAGTCTGAACCTTCATATTGGAATTTTGGTTGCTGCCAACACTGGTTAGCACTGGTTACAAACATAAATTGTATGGGTGCAATGGATAGGAGCACAAAATGGCTAATTAGTGCTAAGCAAGACTAATAAGATAATAATAATAATAATAATAATAATAATAATAATAATAATAATAATAATAATAATGGATTGCATTTATATAGCGCTTTTTGAGACCCTCAAAGCGCTTTACAATTCCACTAATCATTCACTCTCACATTCACACACTGGTGGAGGCAGCTACAGTTGTAGCCACAGCTGCCCTGGGGCAGACTGACAGAGGCGAGGCTGCCATATCGCACCATCGGCCCCTCTGGCCAACACCAGTAGGCGGTGGGTGAAGTGTTTTACCCAAGGACACAACGACCGAGACTGTCCGAGCCTGGGCTCGAACTGGCAACCTTCCGGTTACAAGACGAACTGCAAACTCTAAAGCCACAATCGCCCCAAAGACCACAATAATACGTATGACCAGATACATTAATCATAAGTGATCCACAGACTGGTCTGTATCACACACAGCAGCTATAATATTAGTTAAAGATTAAATGCACCAACACAACAAACAGGGAGGTTGTGATATTGGAGGCGCACAGCTAAAGAACCAACAACAGCAACAGTAACACACGGATTTGGCATTTAGTGTTTATATGAGTGTTTGGAGCGTTTATATGAATTTGTAGGTGAATGAGACATGCTGTATAACATCTGAAGGTTCTCAGTCATCCAGGTCATCGCAGTCTAAGCTTGGAAAGAAAAGCGTCTGGGCTTCTTTAAGATGTTTCACCTCTCATCCGAGAAGCTTCTTCAATTCTAGGGTCAAATGGTGGAGAATCTGGGACTCTCCACCATTTGACCCTAGAATTGAAGAAGCTTCTAGGCGGAGAGGTGAAACATCTTCAAGCCACTTAAAGAAGTCCAGACGCTTTTCTTTCCAAGCTCCTTAGACCATGCTGTATAACGCTTAAATAGAGCAGAAAAACAGTGTATAAGAAGCAGTCCATTTACTAAAGCCAGACTATATTAACATTCTAAGTAGACTACACTCGAGGAAACTGAAGACCACAATAACACGTATGACCAGAACAGTTAACAGTTTCAGGTATTTCAATGTTTTGTCATCCCAGGTTACTGGGATACTACTACTCTGACAATACTACTGCTCTGCTACACTAAAGCACAGTGAAGTTTGGCATCAGTAAATGATATAGTTGCAGTACACAATTTATACACTCAAAGTGCGTTCTTACTCTTTCCCACATACTTGTGCAAGAACCTTTTTCTATGCCTATGCATGTACACATGCAGACTAGCAGAGGCAGCTATTGAACCAGCAACCTCCTGAGCCGTAGCCAAAGCTTCCTCTATGCTTTTGCCCCAGATTAACAACAGTACCACAGGAGTCAAAATGCACATTTCCCTTCTTACTTAAAATGTCAATCCTGAATTTAGTGAAACTCGCATGATAAAAACAGAGAAAGGGATCCATGCATTTGTTCCTATTCTGCTATGCCAAATATGTGGATGGGTGTATAGTCTACATTACATAGGGTGGAATTGGAGGGACACATTGGTAAGCTCTAAATATTTTAGCAAAGATGCTAATGGTAAAAGGAAAGAGTCCCAGTATGGCTGCCAGGAGCAGACGGGATCATAACCTGAACCTTTTGATGTATTGTTTAGCCTCACTGTCACAGCAGGGACAATAAATGATTGGGCAAAGTGTCAAGTTTTGGGGTTGTTCACTGTGTCTCCAGGCAACAGTACACCAAATGTTATTATTTCACCACTGACAGCAATAAACTGGAAGTAGACCCTGGGCAGCGCTGGACTCGGCTTGTCAAAACTTTTCAATTCATTTATTTTCCTTTCAAGCTGTTAAAAAAGCTCAGGTGAAAACAGGAACCTCCCAAGAATGTTAATTAAAGCAGCAGAACTCCAACTGTAAAAGAAATACATTAACACTGATATTTGAAAACGATATAGTCAAATCTGGATTGACATATTTTATTATTTTCGGGATGGCGACGTGTGCAGTTCAGGGACCGCACAAGACAACAGAGAGATAATATTGACAGCGTGACTGCAGGCGGGGACTTTGCTGTTAGTGTGAGAATCAAGTGTTTGTGACCAAGGCCGAGGCTCAAGTGAAGCCTTTCTTTAAAGCTGACTTGTGGCTCTGCTGCTTTCGGTGTTGTGAAGGGAGTGAACGAGCTAAATGTTCGGATTAATGCAACCACGCAAATCCAAGACAGCCAGCGAGGTGGCACTGCTCAAAAGAACATGCATTATTCTTCAGTAAAAGACATCATTTGCATCATCCACAGTATATTGTGCTTGAGGTCTTGAGTGTCCTCAAGCATAGTGCACAATATACTGTGCTCAGTGGGTAGTTATACATTACACTTATGTTTCCATTTATTAGTATTTGTTTTGTTTTTATCATTTTTTACCCTGCTAACTTCACTTCTGCATATATTATACATTTCTCTGCAGGCTTGTTCTGTGTTCTGTGGCAAAAGGCTCATACATTATACAAAAAATATTGTGAGGCTTACATGCTAATGAAACATTCCAACCACTATAGATACAGTCTAAGTTTGAGTTTGTTTTCTCTCAAAATGCCTATCTGAATCGTCATTACAAGCTGCAGTATAAATTCCCAAGGAGCACTGAAAGCTGCAGTAGTTGAACATGTATAAATAAAGGAATAAAACTGGAGGGCAGTCATTGCTAAGATAATGAGCTTTATTGTTCTTTATTGGCTCAGTCTAATGAAATTCCAGGTAATATTACAGGATGAAACTATGAAGCAAGAGCTGATCATGCTGAAATCAAGTAATTAATTCAATTCAATTTTATTTGTACAACAACAGTCGCCCCAAGGTGCTTTATATCGTAGGTAGACGCTACAATAATACATGCAGAGAAAAACCCAACAATCATATGACCCCTATGAGCAAGCACTTTGGTGACAGTGGAAACGAAAAAACAGCGGCGGGGCGGGGCCATCTGCCACGACCGGTTGTGGTCTTGTCTTTCAAAAAAATAAAACGTTGAACTGGAATAGCGTACAGAGCTGTCATATTTGGTCTGGCTTAGCTTAAAGAAGTGTGCCTCTAACGATGTTTTATTCACGTGTTGTCTCGTTTGTGTATCTGCCACACAAATGTAATGAGATTTTAGAAAAAGTGTTGAGAATTACGCACTAAACCTACACTTTTATGGCATATAGTTAAAACATGACATTACATTTAGCAAGCTGAGGCAATTAGCTAAATTACACAAGAATAAGTTGAAATAAATTTAATTTAAATACATTTTATTTGTATAACACTGAAATGCTGTACTGTGCATACATATGTATATAACATATGAAGCCATGTGTTATTGTGTTGACTAATGTTTACCGAATTACACATTACACTCCGGTTGGCATCAGGCAACACAGTCGTTTATGTGGTGTAGTGTCTTTGGTTTGGCCTGCGGCACTTTAGCACTACAGGAAGTTCTCAAGCTAACTGCTGAGATTGTTTGTCTGTTCAGGCCTCTGTCCAAATGTATCCTCACTGACATGAAGCACACAACAGGAGATAGTTTGCCCTCGTCAGGCTCTCACTACGAGAAAGACTCCATAGCCACTCTTTCACTGTGAATTCACTGACCAGCATTGTTTTCACACGGATTTATCCGACCATCACACAGAAATTAAGCTAGAGAGCTGACAGGTTAAAGACCTTTTTATGAGCCAGCAATTTGCACTCTGACATTCAGGCCCGTCGGCTAATGTCTGGAAAAGTTCAGAGCTGCATGTGTAAAAAAACAGCTTCGCCCAAACAGATCCTGTCACTGAAAACAGCTGCTGCATCTAACAGCGAGTATTGTGACAGCAGTAAGTAAGTCAAACAGGTATTGTGAGCCGTAAAAACCAACAAAAGGTTGCGTTAAAAATGTTTTGTAGAGCATGTCAGGGCAACATGGGTGATAATTTACCAGGTTTGTGTGTCAAAGTCATTTTATCTTTTCTTAACATAAACATAAATGTTTAGGATTTACATGATTATTTATTATTGTTTGTGTAGGTGTTTGTCTAACCTTGAAACAAACTAAGATCAACCTAAATGTGAATTATCTTTATTACATAAACAATGTTTTTCTTACCATCCGACCTCTCTGACTTGTCTTCCCAATGTCATGTTTGTGCAATGCATGTATGGATGGAAGGGGCCCCATTTCCCTGCAGGTAACATGTGCGTGTAACATTGCAATTAAAGGCTTAATCAATCAATCAGTGTTACAATTTTAAAAGGTTGAGTAGAGTAATGAAACATGCAATCTTGCCGCAGGACAAACATCTTTGGTTTGGCTCAATTTCATCAAGGCCTTCAAGGTCAACATAATGTTATTGGTCAAAAATTGACCCCAAAAAATCCTTATAACTTTAAAAGTACTATATGACTGTACTATAAAGATTTAAAGTATCATGTCACATTTGACCTCTGACCGCTCCTCTAAGGTTGATCAAAGTGATAATAGTTCCATATCGAGTCATTTAAAATGGCAAAAGGTTTTCAGACTGACAAGAACAAAGAGAATCTTTCTGAGTTTAGTCGATGAATTTTACTATGACTTTGTTTTGTACATAACAGTAACCGGTTCTAACTTTCAATAGACAATTTGAATACACTTCTGATAATCCTGAATAACTTTTTTAATCAATATTTATTTCTAAACATTTAAACAAATTTTGCTAAACAGTGCAATGAATGCTACACATGTACAACAGCCACAGAAATAAAAATGTACGTATTTAAAACTATGCAAGTATATAAATAAGGTTTCATCAACCTCCACGTTTTAGTGCAATAACTGATGAAAAAGAATCCCAAAGAAAATGAAATTATTATCTACCAAATATAATACTGCTCCCTTAAACGTGACCTGCCACAGGCATTTGTTTCTGCCTCTCTGATTGGATAAAGAGAAATAAAGTGAATGCTGAATAATATAGAGTCAACCATGACAGTGCCACTAATTCATTTCACCTGAGTACTTAACAATAATTACACATAGATGCATTGTTATCATGAGTTGATATGTCTCCACGACTTATTGCAAAGACACAGTCGTCTCATCCGTCTTTACCAGATCAGCTTGTGAATGGTTCTTTTCAAGCAAGGGCAGGAAAACTGTCGTCTTGGCTCTTGTGGAATTCTTCTCTTGATAAAGATTAAGTATAGCTTGAGTACCACAGGTGTCTTTCAATAATGCAGCCAGGATCACAATGTCTATTTATATTAAATATAAGGATATTGTTGCAGAAATGCAAAAGACCTTCAAGCCAAGGTCAAGACGTAAACTGGCTTCAAAGCGTAACAAATCTCCAGGGACTCGCTCTGCCGAGCACCAGTGACAACGCAGCACATTCAGGTGCAATGAGATGTCATTTATGGAATTGCACCTTTCGACAGCATCCAACAAATGATGCTGTAACGCTGCCCTGCTCTGCGGCACCAATGACCCTTTTTCCCCCCCCACACACTTATTACTATGAATTGCACACCGACACCAACTGGCCACCATTTCAACCCAGCCTCCAATTCTCCGGCTAACCGGTGACCATAAATCTGTCTCTGGGAGGTGAACGTAAGCACACACTGTTCCAGTATAAGTATCTGTGCGTACAATCGAGGTCCATTTGAGAAAATGCAGACACTGGTGCATTACCTGGATATCACGCTCAACATTTCAGTGAATTTCCTTCCTCACAATCGCTCTGTAGCTACACTGAAAACACTGTTAAATGCCATGATACTGGCAATCGTGGCTTTAATAGGGATGGAAAAAAAATATATTATGAAAATAAAGGATTACCTTGGGTCCATTTAGTGTTTGTGCTGCATTATCCCTCCTCTTGTGGATAAGTAGCTTAATGACCTCCGATATTTCTGGCATGCACAGCAAGTGTCCTGGGAAACAAAGGAGATCTAATTGAAGCAAGGCAAGATGGGAAATGACAATCCAAAAAACACACTTTATCACACAGATAGACCACTCTCCTCATAAAATGATACCAGGGGTTGTTTGCACAAGCTGCTATTTGGACCTATAGTTATGTTAGATGGGAAGGAAGCTCTGCACCTGGATAAGCTAGAAGTTTCTAGTGGATGTGTTGGAATCCACACCATGATGTGCTTCTAAAGGCCCCTACACCCTGAAAGTGCTGAGAAAAAAATGACATGAAATGCCAAATTTTTGGATGCAGACCTTTTATGTAATGTATATATACACAAAATTTGTCTGTGAAATATTTTTAGTGCGCAGAATATTTGCACAAATTTTGCGTTTCTTTACCTTTTCTGTTGTCTTCTGTTACAGCTACCCTATAGGCAGGGGTGCACATAAGTGGTCCGCAGGTGCGCATTCGCTGTCAAAATAAAAGACCAGATAAGAAGTTGCAACGCGCGTTTGCGTCCATATAAAAAGCACTGTTTTTGTCCTCTAGAGTGGGATTTTCACAGCATATCCTGCACCACATCTCTGTGCGTTCATCATTTGTTTGAAGCCAGCTCACCTCCTGCAACCCCTTTTCCGAGAATACGTGCTTCTTTTGCGGTTCGGACTCCTGACATTTCTTTGGAGGTGGAGGAACACCAAAGTAATTGCTTAAAGGAGCTTCTTCGACATCTTTAAGAGTTCTAAACAAATGTCTGTCCTCCTCCAGAAAATCTTATGTACGCAAATGTTGCAACTTCTTATCTGGTGCGCGTCTTTTATTTTGACAGCGAATGCGCACCTGTGGACCACTTATGTGCACCCCTGCCAAAGGGCACAAGCCATTTTATTAAGGCCTGTGCTTCTCAAATGACTTTCTCATTCATTTTCTCTATTGACATTTCAGAAAATCCCTATATTCTTAAATAAAGAATATAGGGATTAGCTACAAGGTGGTTTATGAGCCAAATACTGATTCAAAGCCTGGATTTAGATCAGAAAATAAAGTCAGAGGTACAACAATGCATACATAATTACTCCTAAAATTAGAGGAACTACTCATAATAATAAACTGCTGAAAATTCCAGAATCTACAGCAAGTGACCTTTGGAACGTTTTGTAATTAGCTTATCTTAACATTTATGTTGTTAACAGCAGTATATTGGAAACGTATACATTAGATCAGCGGTCCCCAACCCCCGGGCCTCGGACCGGTACCGGTCCGTGAGTCGTTTGGTACCAGGCCGCGAGAGTTGAGGCTCAGGTGTGAAATACATGGTTTTCAGGGTTTTTATTGGTTTTCAGCGTTATTTTGTCATCGTTTTTATCGTTAACTCGGTTTTCCTGGGTCTTTTCACGTGTGTTATGAATAAATCTTCTTTTTTTCGGTACTAGTACTAGTTTTATTTTGTTGTATTTATCCGCGACACCTTAAAGGCCGGTCCGTGAAAATATTGTCGGGCACAAACCGGTCCGTGGCGCAAAAAAGGTTGGAGACCGCTGCATTAGATTATACATATATAATAATGTATAATGGTAGTTTGTGTGTAGTGTTTGTGCCTGCTCAAGCGGTTTCTAAAGTTTAGCACTGACTAAGAAACCTGACATTTCCATGGCGACAGCAACTTCCACCAACCGGGGCAGGGATAGCTCAGTAGGTAGAGTGGTGGCCCCATGATCGGAAGGTCAGGGGCTCGATTCCCCTGAACAGCTACCCTGAGGCACCCCTGAGCAAGGTACCGTCCCTACACACTGCTCCCCGGGCACCCAATGGCTGCCCACTGCTTCACTCAGTGAATGGGTTAAATGCAGAGAGGAATTTCCCCACGGGGATCAATAAAGTACACCTTCTTTCTTTCAATCAGACACTTTGCTGCCTTATGTTAGGACTGTGGGTAGAGTCATTCTTTTCTGTGACACTGTGAGTGAAACACGTGTTTGTTAAAGTAAGGTTGACATCACACAGACTTATGGTTTCTACAGGAGCTCATACCATCGTTTCACAGTGTCACAGCTACTTTTAGTGGTTACAACTTTATGGTTCATGATCAGAATCCCTTTGAAGAATATGAATGAGCCCTGTAGCTGAGCGATTAGCCTTCTACACTTCTACTATCTCATTAAATGCCACATATCATTTTTTTCGAGTACTCGTGCCTGTATCTCACTAACGTCGGTTGTATCAGATTGTAGGAACAAGTGACCGCTTTGTTCGTTAGTTTGAGGACTTGGGAATCAAAAGTCAAAGACCCATGCTTTATTGCGTCCACTGCATGCAACTGCTTGTCTCTTTGCTCTGTCACATCTCAGCTATGTGTGCGCTCGTTGCTTTGAGTCTTTCAGATTGAGTTATCTGGGTTATTTTAAGATTACTGGAATTATTCCCCCATCTTTGCTCTTTCCTGCCTCTTTCCTTTGTCGAGAGTTGGATGGTACTTACCATCTGAAATTCACAAATTAACATGATGCATCTTGTTTAATCCCTATAAAAACCTGAAAGGAATGACATAATCAAGCCGCGGCACTTCAAATAACTTCTTCGCTCTCGGTGACCTCCTGTAGTCTCGCTGTCACTGTGATGGCTTTGGGTAGCAATTAGTATTTCCCAAAAATATTTAGCTTTTTTTTTAAAGCAGGGAAAATGTGATGTAGAAATTATTCATGACCTTTAAGTCAAATTTCATTAAATGAAGCCATGTCAAAATTAATAAATAAATAAATCTTCAGCGATTATTTAAGACTTCCCCTTCCATACACTGCTATCGCCTACATGTCCAGATAACAGGCAGCTATTTATATCTTTAAAGGGCACATTAAACATGTGAGTTCTGCCTGTTCTTTATTGCTGGAGCAACACAACTCAATACTAATTCCTGTGTGACACTGAGCGCTCTAACAAAACCTTGCTAAAAGGTCATGTTTGCTTTGCAAAAATAAACTTAATTACACAAATAATCTGAGATCCCCAATGAGGTTTAGCCAATCTATATGTCAATGCGGCAGCCAGATAAGAGGCGGGAGGTGGTAAATAAGGCATAAACGCAGCTTGTAACTTTGTCCCCTCCCGCCATACGATACTATGCCCCTTCCAGTAATTACCGAACCACTCCCGCATCCCCCGTTTGAAATTTGATCATTGTCTGTCGGTGATAACACACTGTGCCAGACGGTTTATGCAGTGTGGCCTTGGCTCCACCACACTTCATTAGGGAGAGGGAGTGCAGAGAAAAAGGCACTGCGGAGGGATGGAATAGCCACTGCGACCTGCCCGCTCTCCGCTCTGCTGTAGAGCCTACAGAGGCTTGCTGAAGCCTGTTGGGGCAGCAGAGAGCCTTCACCTCATGTTCGGTTGAGCACGAGGGGAGCCGCAGGGGAAGAAAGAGAGAATTTGGAGATAGTGATCTGGGGGTGCATTCACAGCTGTAGTTTGTTTTGAGAAGCAAGGAGGAGGATAAGAGCCTCTATCCCTGCTTTATACGAGCAAACATGCATTCAGGCGAGCGAAGGGATGAAAAAAAAGGAAGGAGGAGAGGCTGACACAGATGATAATAGATGCTTTTGTTTGGTAAATGCAAATAAACCGGGGGCTTAATGTGGGTTAATGATGTCTATCTAGCCATCTTTCATCCTTGGGGGAAATAATTATTTAATTTCCTGCTGAATTTATTAATCTGCTCACTTACAAAGAAATGTAGGGCCTCTAATTTTGATGGAGGTTTCAGCAGAATATCAGTCAAAACTCCAGAAAGTCCTACATTGATTTGTATGTCATTTGAACCCTGTGTAAAACATGACCACTTGGTGGGTAGGTGCTTCTTTTATTTGGTTTGCTCACATCTCTTTGAACCACTCCTCTTTACAGAAACTCTCTAAATCCTTTTGATTTCTAGGCTGAAACTTGGCAGCTTCAGCTCCCTCCACAGATTTTCTGCAGGACTGAGGTCTGGTCGATCTTCCCCTCATTGCAGTGGAATCGTTACTTGGTCCTTAGCAGGAACACCACAGCATAATGTTGCCACCTCCTTGTTTCACCGTGGGGATGGTGTTGCTTGGGTCATACTCATGATTTTGAAAGAGCTGGATTTTGGTTTCGTTTGGTCACAGCACCTTCTCCCAAGCTTTCTCTGAATCATTTAGATGTAAACTTTATCTCTGTATAGCTATAAATAGTGTTTCTGGTTTCACCTCAAATTGCTTCAAACTGCAGCTATCATAAATGAGTTATTTGTGGTAACACTCCTCTCCTCTCGCCTCTTTATCAAGGATGAGTGAGCCATACCCGCAGATTGGAAGCAAAGGAGCTCTACTTCTAATGGTGCTTGTCATGAGCGTCTGGGAGATGTCTGTACCAGCAGAAGCAACAACAGGTGAGGAAACAAAAGCAGCTTTTACTTTGCTTCTTAAGTTTTCAGTGGTGGGCTGTAGTGCTGAACTGCTTCTGGGTATCACTGGTCTGGACTTTGAAAACAATTATGACCCAGTCAGTAATATATTCTTTTTTAAAGAATATATTCATAAAAATCATATATTTTTACTGTTTCTTTCCTTCATAGTATTAAAGACTAAGGCTGCTCATTGACTGTCTGATTTAGTGCCACAGTGCAAACCAGCAAGCAAAAAGTATTTTCACCAACAATTTGAGATGAATGCAGAATAATCTGTTTAGAATAACACCAGCTGTGTAACATTGCTTTCTTATCATTGTCCCTCACTCAAAAAGCTAAACTCTATAAATATGGAAATATGTTGGACATGAGATTTCTATCACTTCACTGAAATCATTCTCAGTTTGTGTTTGTGACCTGGAGGCGTTAACTTTCTATGAACTGTATGAATTTTTAGGCTGATTAGACAGCGAGACCTTCCCTCTGTATATGAACACCAGTGGCAGAAGTAGAAGATTCTGCTCATGAAGAAAGACTCATTTTGGACTGGAGTGGGAGCAAGCAATTGTAATATATATATATTAAAAAACAAAAAAGCTAACTAATAAACTGAATTTGAGTAGCTTCCATGTTTAGCTCAGTGATTTACAAAATTATGATGTATGTGGCAGCACAACCAACAGGACCAGGGAGAGAGAGAGCAAGCAAACGCTCTGGTGTGGTGTTTATTTTCAATATAAATCTGGTCTGCTCCACCATGTAGCAATGCTGCTATTACTGTGGTGCAAGCCAGACCAGGAGTGTCCGCTGCAGCAGCAGCACGAATAACTGGACTGACCATTAGTAACTGATGCAGTTATGCATCTTAATAACATCTAAGCAAATTGTTAAGTTTGGGTTTTTTGACAGTAAGTCTTGAATAGTGGCAACACTGTGCTTTAAATTGCTTTCATCAGTGCTGTATGTCCTGAAGCAACAGGGCCAGTGGATTCTCTACCTCGGCTCTCAAACACTGATGTTCTGTAGGTTGTGTCGGCATTTTAAGCTGTCCTTTATGTTGATGCTTTTATCCTCTGGTTGTAAAAATGGAGGTGTATGAAGAGATAACAGGGCAAAGGCCGTGTCAGGAAACATGTTGATTACCAGTCGAGTAAGTCAAAAGATTATCAGCAAGGAGTCTGGTTTGTGTCCCAGTTGCTAACTTTGTGTTTTTGCTCAGTGATCTGTTTTGCTTACGTCACTGGATTCGCTGCTCAGGTTCAAGCTCTGAAACTATTTGGTTGGGTTTAGAAACAGATTGCCACAGCATGTTTGGGTTAAAACATGCTGCTATACCACACTGGAAAAATGGCAGTGGGTTTATACCAATAATGCCAAGGGACTCACTGCAAGTGCTTATATATCAGCGAGCTATGAGTGACCCATCTCACTATTGCTATAACCTGTACAAAGAACACAATGTGTGCATCAGTGAGACAGCGGTAGCTCAGACAAAACAGCAGCATTCGACTGGAGAAGCAGTCCAAGACGTGACCGTTTACATTCAGGTCTTACTTAATGCTCCAAAATGCAACCTTTTGATCTTCACACCTGCTCGAGTCCCGGTGTCCTTGGAGGTTCAAGGCACAAAGTTTTTTGTTCTTACAGCTTACAGCTCTAATACAAGTAACGTGTTACTGTAATCCGATTACTTTTGTCAAGTAACGGGTAAAGTAAGGGATTACTTACTCAAGGTAATTAGATTACTGTTACTTTCCCGTAAGCACGCTGCGTTACTAAACGGTGATTTTGTTTGTGAGAGTGTCTCATGAGTCATGACTGTGACGTAAGCACGTGCGACGTCTGTGGTAACAGACGTGTGCAGATATGGAGTGTGGGAGAGAGTACAACCGTGAAGCGTTTAAAGCTTGGAAATACTCACATTACTTTGATTCTGTAAAAGTGACAAAAACATTAGCGTCCGCTGTGCACTCTGTGTGGGAGGAAAACTTCTCTCTAAAGTGAAAAATTAGACTTCAAATCTGAGCGAGCAGCGAGCACGCTGCCACGGGAATGTGACATTCACAGAGAAACCCCCGGATCCCCCCACTGACATGACCGCTGTGGGCAAACCTCCACCCGCCCCACTCCTGCTAAACAGGTGACAACAGATTTAAGAGCGACAGGACTCAGAGCTGCTGAATCTTTGATTTATTTTATTTTCTGCTGTGTTTTACGTGCATCTGTTTGAAAGAGTGTGAACACAAAAAATATATTTTTTAAATATGCTAGAATATGCAGAAAATTGGTTTAAATGTTCAACAATTTCTTTAAGTCAAAGACTGTTGCATATGATTTAATTTTTGCATAAAGTTAAAAGATTAAAAATAATGAAACAAGTTTTAAAAACAGACTTTTTCCATTTGATTCAGTTTTATGATGGATTATGCAGAAAAAATAGAATTGGGCTGAAAGGTCTATTTCTTTATTATGTATCCAGGTTGTGTATCATGTTTTAAAAAGTAACGAAGTAACTAATTACTTTTGAAAATAACTAATCAGTAAAGTAACAGGATTACTTTTTTGGAGAAGTAATCAGTAACCAGCGGCGGAGCGTGGGGGTGGCTTACTGGGCTTAAGCCCGGGTTGTTTTGTCAGAAGCCCGGGGTCTTTTGGAGTGTAATTTTTTCATAGTTAGATGCCTGGCTGACAACTGTATGAAACAAAAAGTACACACAATATTCGAAGCACATACTGCACACTGTGGGAATTTACAACTGTGCGTGAATCCCCCCTGATATTGGTATGATCCGAGCTCAGGCACTAAGCGACTGAGCGAGGGGGCGGGGCAGCTGCCTCCTGTGAGTGCGCTGTTGGAGAAACGGAGCCAGCCATACTAAGGAGAGCTTAAGTTTGAGCAGGGCCCTATTTCAGGAAGCCGGTTTAGAAAACTCAGAGTGAAAAACGATACTCAGGGTTGAGTAACCCCGAACTGTCCAACTCGGAATATTCGGTTCCAGAAAGGCTGATAACAATTAGTTCAGTCAACGCGGAGTTGCTTTAACCCCAAGTTAAGCGCGCGCACGAGGATACATAAAGCCCTGATTAGTGGAGCACAGATTAAGCGAGTCACCATGGAGACGGAGGGAAAGAAGGCGCGGTCAATGTATTTTGCGGAAAAAAAGTAACGCAGCCTCAGCTGCAAAAGAAAGGGAGCATGCATGGCAAAACAAAGCCGACAGAGTCAACGCGTGAGTGTTAATTTAAACATTGATCTAGGGATTTCCACCCATTTAACACGTTATTTTATTAT
>NW_024582628.1:435896-472677 GCF_018398535.1 Haplochromis burtoni
AAAAAAAAAAAAAAAATCCCACATGCATACTACCCTTTAGGGCTAAGCCCCGGGTGTTTCAAATGTCTGGCTCCGCACAATGAAAACGTCATCAGGGCTGATCCGCGGCACAGAACACTGTACAAGTCTTCTAGTTCTGGGCTTCCTCTCTTTTAACTGACATATTAATATAAGAAACTAGCAGAATAACAAAGTCACTCATTTCATGTCCTTCTGGAGCAGGTTCAGCAAATGACAGATCTGATGCAGAGACAGAGGTTTTTATTAGGTGTCTCAGTCACATCATGTGCTCTGTCTGATTAATCAAGTGGCCTAAAGAGGCTCAACATAATGCATCTCCCCATGCCAAGACATAAACAACTTTCCTCTCTCTATAAGTTTGGTTAGTGCCGTTCCATCCATTCACTCAGCTCTCTGGAAGCTACTGAGACCCGCGGAGGCTTGTGCGATTCTCCCAAAACAGAGTGACAAATGCAAAGCGGCACACAGAACAAATGCACTGAGGAGAGCTGCCACATAGGCTGCCACTTCTCATGCAAGATGTTACGAAAGGAATTTGTCACCATTCTGCATCACAAATAAAATTTCACAGTGGTAAACGGTGGAGTAATTGGATTGAAACGGCTACTTTGGTGGTATGAGTCAAACTCGTCTCCCATTGCCTAATTAAAAGTGTTGTTGAGTCGTCACCAGTAAACCCACAGAGATCAATTATGGCAACTCAGCAACATTACAAGCAAAGACCAACCCACATGTTTCATCACTGGGAGTCCCACTGACAATGCACAGCCTCAGGTAATTGGTGGTATGCAGGCAGTTCTGCTGCCAGACAGGATGTCCATTCGTGAGCATGACAGAAATTGCACACACCTCTCTCCTCTTTGTCCACCAATTACACTGGGAGCGCAGTGCTTTGATGTGAGTGGCTTTGATTGGCAGCCATCCCCCATTCAAGGCGCTCATCATTTCAGCAGGAAGTAGATCAGAATAATCTCGCACGTGCTCCATTTCACCCGGATAGCCACCGCCACCCACTAATTTCCCCTGAGTGTTATTTGTATCGCTGTAAACCTGTTATCATTTAAGAGATAAAATGATGCCAGAACATGTCTCTATTGGACATGTTCTGGCTTCTGGAAGAAGGAGGGACCTTAGCTCACTTGCTGGCAAGAGGGACAAATTTATTTCATTTCAACAAGATGAAAAACTATTTTAATAATGCACAGACATGAGGTTTTGCTTCTTTAGATAACCAGTTTGTGTCAGCAAAGACAGGATCATGGCTGCGCCATCAAACGTGCTGCTCTCTGACAGTTATGCAAATTTGGTTTATTTTCTGCTCTGATTTCTTAAAAAGAAGGTTTGCCTTTGCACTCTCCTGTCAAGCCAGCTTGCTACAGAGGAGTCTGTCCTTTACAACAGTGGATGTTTACAACACAAACTTAATAAGTGCCTCTGGTCACTCCGTTCACCTTTGTGCTTGTCCCTTATTGAGCAGAGATAGGAGTCAGACAGGATGGCTTGGATCTAAAGTCATCGGGACATCTGATTTATTTTAAATAGCATCTACAATAATCGACTGTACATTGATTCTAAATGCGTTGCTATTTGTTTTTCCCTCCTGTGCCTTTTGTGTCTTCTGATAGTAAATGTAAATATGTGTATGCATCAAAACAACCACAGAACTTGCAGTGATGCATCTTACGTTAAATAAAGGAGGTGCTTTGTATAAGTCTGAAGGGAGCTGTTAAAACTTTCCTGTCTGCTTGGTATATAGGAAGCTAAGCCAATGGTGTGTTAGCTTTAAACCATGGAGATGGCTTCCTGGTTTTGTCCAGAGGTCATTTCTTTTAAATTAAATGAAAACATAACAGTGGTTGTCATTTTGGTAATTTCGTTAATAATCACATTGACAGTGCTCTGGGCCCATTATCTTCCTATTGTAAGACAAAAAACCTCGATGGTTCCTTCAAACTATGTGGGCAGGTGACAGCAGTAGTCCAATCCAGCTTTTTTCATTTAAGACAGCTAGCTAAGGTAAAGCCTTTATTACTTGCAGACTGGACTACTGCAATTCGTTGTACTTTACTCTTTATCGTCTGCAGCTGGTCCAAAATGCAGCTGCTCGTCTGCTAACTGGCACTAAACGGTAAGATCATATTACCCCACTTTTAGCATCTCTACACTGGCTTCCTTACAGGATCCAATTTAAACTCTTACTCCTTGTTTTTAAGGCACTTAACGCCCGAGCCCCTTCGTACCCGTCTGAGCTCCTATTTATTTATTTATGCTCCAGAGAAAACCATGAGGTCCAGTTCAAAACTAATGTTATCCATTCCACGGACTAAACTGAAGTCTTGTGGCAACAGGTCCCAGAGGAATAGTCTACCCTTAAATATTAGATCTGCACAAACACTTGATCACATTTTTATGGTCACACTTTGACCCAAGCATTTTGGTTTCAACAGCCTTAGTTGTTTTTTATAGGTGTTTTCCTTTAGTTATTTTATTTATTTATTTATTTTTCTATATTTTACTGCATTATTTTACATTGTTAAGCACTTTGTGCAGCATGGACTATTTGGAAATGTGGTATATAAATAAACTTGACCTATTTCCTGCACCTTATCGACACTGTGACCCCAGGAAGTGAATGTAGTTGAAAGATAAATAGGGTGTGTCCGCATTCATGGACTGCATCCTCCTGAGGCCGCATTTGTAGGCAGATTATGTCACAGCGACGCACCGAAGGCTGTCCAAATTCAAAGACTCCTGCGAATGCAGCCGACAAATGCGTCCTCCTTTTCCCCGAATTTGAAGGATGGGTCGGGTGTGTCCTTCGTGGCCCACCGTATCCCAGAATTCATAGCGCGGCCCAGCCAAATTCCAATTTTTACTCTTTTTGGGTCACAAAATAAACTTTTAAGATATTTTCAGGTGAGAATGTAGCTGTGTAAACTTCAAATATCTGCTCGATTTATCAAGACATCACATTTTTGCAAAAGTGCTCCGATGTTCTTGGTTTAAAGTTATAGTTTTCACACAGCTGAACAAATGTCAAATAGAAAACTGATTAAACAGAATTTACTCCATCCAGTGTCCTGTTATATTTTCAATAGAAATGGGCAGATGGCCAAGTTTATGAAACTCTACCGAGACAGCTGTTGATGCAAAACTGAAGGCTAGACCGTCCCATTTCACAGCTGCTCACTTCCGGCCCACATAGACTGCGAAGGTCTGGTCCTCAAGAGGATGCAGCCTATGATGTGGACGCCCCCATAGGCCTGGTCTCAGAGCTGAACCGTGCTAGCTAGGTTACGCTAACTTCCAGCCTCAGACAATCCAAGTTAACCAGTTCATGGAACAAACATGGAACTATTTGTTATAGCAGCGGTTGGTGAGGCGATTAAAGGCTTTTATTTATATCTTATGTAATTTTCTTTTTTGATCCCAATGTACAGCACTTTCTGTCAGCTGTGGTTGTTTTGCTTTATAAATAAAGGTGATTGATTGATTGTTAGTACACTTCTGTGCACTACACTGTGCATATGCTATGCGAGTTATGTGGTGCATGAATTCCAACAGGTCAGTGTTTGTAACAATCACAGAGACGAGCTTTCAAATGTAGGATACTGAAACTGGGCAGTCAAGCAAAGTGAACTATGCAGGTAGACAAAAATGTCATGCAGGAAAAGAGCAACGAGGAACTGAAAAAAGGGGCAGAACTGGAAGACTGCTAGGAAACCAGAAAGTGTGATGCTAAGCACTCAAAGATAATCTGGCCAGCATGAACACATTTATTTTAATTCTTCTAAAGTGAAGATTACACATGGACACAAAGTAAAGCCAAGCACATGTAATGTTGTTGCCTAAAAAAAGACTCTCTTCTTGTTAGCTAGCTAGCTTGACAATGGAACTAGAATAGACACAAATCTTTCTACTACTTGGGTAAAACTAAATAACGGTCTTTCTGTTATGTGCGTTGCTAGACCACAGTAAGGGCTAAACATATCATGCTGTACAAGTAAGCCATTGGTTTTTTTTTTTACCTGTTACAAAGGCTGGACATGTCTCCTTGATACAAGATGTTTGCATAAATAGAAGATTTTGTGTGTTGTTATGTTGATATGTAGATACTAACAGTAATAGATGATATGATAAACGTGTAATGTTTGAAGCAAAGACTAAAATTATAAAATTTTGCAAAACCTTTAAGAAACAGCTCAAGAAAAACATTCCACATACCATGTGCCACTAAGCATTCACAGACTATAACCTTGATGTACTAAGGCCTGCTTTGTAAGAGCTGCTCTTCAATAAAGCTTAAAACCTAATCACAGTTATGTGAAAAACAACTGTAGGACTTGAAGAGTTTTTACCAGAAAAGCAGTAGGAAGGCATCTCTACCTAATTTTTATATTGCATTGCCATCTCGGCAAACAGTGCTTGTGGTCACCCAAGTGGGTTGTAGAGAGCTTAAATTCTGACCTTCAAATTGTGCTGGCCTTGAATTTCAGTGTCTACAATGGGAAACCACTTAGCAAGAATCAAAGCACACAGGTCGGTAAGTAGAACTCGAACCTGAGAGGAGTGAAATATTTCTGAAGGTTTATACTCAGTATTTTTAGACGTTAGCAGCACTCAGGTAGCACTGAGCTGGTACAGGTGAAGATTCAGTTTGCAGTATAGCATCTGAGGTGCCTTCTGTATGTACTACTGTAAATGTTACACTGAGGTATGACCTCCATGTCTGGCTTCCATTCTGTGTTGTATGCATCAAAGATTGTTGCTTGCTCTGCACCTTGCACTTTCTGCTCTTTGTAATAAAAAAGATTTATATGTTGGATAACAAGCATCCTGCCAAGAAAGGAAAACATTCCTTGCACCCTTGAGAGAGCAGTAACTAACACTCGGAGACACTATTGGACCCCCATATTAAACACAACAAACAAACCATATTCTCATTTGCATCGAGTTCAGTGTCCTGAATCAGATTTGCGAACATGGTTGCAAGATTGTGCCTCATGTGAAAAAACCCGTCATGTGTCGCTGCTCAAAACAGCTACGAATAAAGCAATAAATAGAACGACACTTCCTCTTCTCATTATGAAGGTTTGCAAAGGGGGAATCGCACTCGGTGAGCTCATTGTTAAAGGTGTTTTCTCTCTACGTGAGGCGGTGTTTCTGGCTGCACACAATGCAGCATATAGAGCAAAGCAATGATTGCATTATCATTCACAACAGCTTCATGAATGATACAGAGCAGGGATGCATTTGCAGTTTCTCCGTCTCCAGAGACCAATGTATAAAAGCTTCTTAAGCAAAGTAATTTCAGTCGTACACAGAGAGGGAAAAAATGCCCATCCCTCCACACGGAAACAGCTTTGGTTCAAAGGATCGTCTTAAAGGAGCGAATGCTTGGGCAGCATCAAAAGTTGGGAGATGGAGTAGGAGATGATCTCGTGATCGAAAGACCTGACTGCTCCGCCACAAGCAGAGACTGTTACCTGCTACCGTCACAGTGACAGATTGTTTTTGTATTTTCTTTCTTGTCTAGATTTAAAATCAGTGTGAGTGTGGGAATTCCCTTCAGCGCAATTATTCAGCATATAGAGCAGCTCGATAGAGTTCGACAGGCGTGTCTTACGGTTTGAAATAGATGCAGTGAGACGGAGGATGTATAACCGTAGCAAACAAGGAAAATATTGGAGAAGTTTATTGTAGGTAAAGTTTTCCCTTCAGCGTGTTTTATGTTGCGAAATGGTGCGTTCTAACCCAGCGGTCCCCAACCTTTTTTGCGCTTGGACCGCTTTATGTCCGACAATATTTTTACGGACCGAACTTTAACATGTTGCGGATAAATACAACAAAATAAAACCAGTACCGGTACCAAAAAAGAACAATTATTCATAACACACGGGGAAAGACCCAGGGAAACAGAGTTAACGATAAAAATCCTGAAAACCATAAATTTCACACCCGAGCCTCAACTCTAGCGGCCCGGCACCAAACCGGTCCGTGGCCCGGGGGTTGGGGACCACTGTTTTCCCCTAAACCTTTGATGCCTAAACTTGAACTTCAGCTGGTCATCTTGACTGCGTCTATGAGCCTAAATACATATAAAGCTGGAACGGAGTACCCGCTAAGGTTGCTGTTGATGCTCACATCACTAACAAGGCGATGTGTTTTATAGTGAAAGGGTCAGTCAGCAGCAAGAATATCGCTCCACATGCAAATTGGCTTCTTTCTTTGGTTGACCACGAGAACATTGCATGATGTCACGTGGATAAATCAATGCTCAAAGGACTGGACACAAATAGAGGATCTCTGAGTAAGGCTTCAAAGCAGTGATTTTCAGAGGTCAGCCCTATGAACATGTTTCATGTTACGCATTATAAAGACTAAGGGCCAAGAATCAGAAAAGACGAGTCATGGGTTACATTCCTACTCGTGACTGCACTGTGATCAGTAAGAGAAGGGTGCTTTGAAAAAGAAATGACATAAAGTTTAAAGGACAGAGATAAGGTAGAGGTGAAAGACTGAAGGAGAAAGAAATACACCAAAGAAAATGTCTTAGTTCATTTCAAACATTTGATCTTTTCTTTTTTTTTAATAATTCATTGGAGTATTAAATTAGAGCTTTTGGATATGGGATGTGTTTAAATTCATGTCACTTAGATGACACCTAATAAGAAACATGTTAGTCACTGGTACTGATCTACATCCTTTGAACAATCATCAGAGAATAGAAATTAATGCCAAGAGGAAGGCTGTATATGAATAGCACATTATTATGAGCCATTCAGAGGACAGCCTAACTGTATTTTATCTTAAGATGAAAAATCTAAGTGATACAGTTTAGGAAATTTAAATGTGTCAATTTTGACTATCAAGTACAATTTTATGGTGCATTTAGAGCCTCGTATTCACTGTCAGCTGTGCAATTATTGATCAGTCTTACTGGCGTATACATACTATGGTGGGAGCAGCAGGGCAGAGAGCACATCTAGTTCTCACTGGGTTTCAGAGCTCAGAGTTGTGAGAGAATCATAAGAGAGCAACTATCAGCCTCTGGGCTTAAACACGCCAGATGTGAGGAATAATGTGTCATGCGACTCAGTTTTCGCAGTGGCATGCTGAGCATATTGTACCGAAGGTAAAAACGGTGAAGTGTTGGCTCATATGGATATCAGCAGACTCTCTGTATCATTTCCAGTCTGTGGATTCATCGAAGGAAGCGCGGAAATTTTGTTCTACAACACTGCAAATTTCACTGAGGAAATGCATTCAAGTTTACTATAAAACAATATACAGTCAAATGCATTTCTTTACATTGTGTATATATTTTTGTTATAAATTCTTGATGAACGTTTTTACTTACATTGTTCCTTATTATTCATAATTCTTTTTAGCTTCAGAGTTTTTGTACCAGGGGGTCGTGTTTACCCCCACAGGCACGATTCACTAGCTTTGCAAAGCAGCAGACTGCTCACTCTGCCTCTGGAAATTTCCAGCAGGGTTCATATTTCTGGCTTTCTCTCACTAATATAGTTGGGGGGATTTGTTTTCCAAAATTCCCTTTGGCTGATATATATATATTTTTTTGCTTTAAAATACTAAAATAAACCAAATCTTGTAAACCAAAATAACAATTGTGCTTCCCATCTTTACTGCACATAATCGTCTTGGTTTCCTGCAAGGTAATGTAAAATGCCAGAAGGCGTTTGTTTGTAACTGGATTTGCTCTGCATTAGATTATCCTCAAACACAAATGTAGTGAAATGGACTGGTACTAAACAGTCCACTGGGGCAACATTACACATCTTTGTTAACAGTAACAGTGGTAGAAAGTTTGAAAAATGCTCTGTGGCATCCATAATATTACAAAATTGTATGATATGTAGATATTTCTGTGTTTTTTAAAACAGATTCTTCTTCCTCGTTATATTTTATGCAAAGGTGTAATTGTTGTGTTTTGTTTGGCAAGTAGGTAGTTTCATCATTTGCAGTTGTTTTTTTTGCCTGTTACGATCACATTGACAGTTCTACTTGCCCAGAGCGAGGCCTGTAATCCCAAAGGTGCTACGGAGGAAACAACCGGCTCTCAGTGCTGGAGCTGTTCCAGCGATTATCATGAGGAATGTGAGGTCCTTGGACAATAAGATGGACGAGCTTAGCGAGCTGATTAAGACCCAGAGGGAACACAGTGAGTGTGGTTTGATGTTTTTCATGGAGACACTCACGTTCCCCAGACTACAGTGTCACACTACCTGGCTTCGGGAGTTTTCGTGCAGACAGGGACGTTAATCTAAGAGAGAAGAGGAAATGTGGAGGGACTGCACTGTGTGGGGATGAAACCCAGCGTAGTCCTGGATATTTTACCATAAAGAGATGTTTCTGTGGCCTGCATGTTGAGCTGTTAGCTGTCGATCACACATCCATCTTAGTCGCAGAGAGAAACAGAAACGCTGCTGCTATTTGAATTCAGTTTAAATCAAGATCATATTCGCATTCGTCCGTCCGCTGCCACAGAGGTCATCAGAATGACTGTGGGTGTGGTGAATGACTATGGATCATAACCATCCTGCCCATCTGTGGGTATTATTTTATTAAGCTCCCTGGTGTAATATCTTTAGGTTTTGGTTTATAGAGCCGTTCAATTTATTTGAACCTTTCTGAGCTATTTTTGGTACAGTGTACAAATTTACAGGAGAAGCTGTCTTTTATAGCCTGTTCTGGTTATAACAAATGTACCTGGGTTGATTTTCTTTTAATTACCTGCTTCATTTTGTTAGGACGTGCATTATAGTTTGCTATAGCCGTGGTTGCATTGACAGGCAGGTCAAATGGGCTCTCAGCCGTCTGCTAGGTGTCATCTCAGCCACCTCATGCAGTGTTTGTTGTGTTTGTGCCTTTTGGGGAATTTTTTTCAATACAATTATCTGACAAATAATCTGGTTTGCTGTGTGGTTTACAGCCACATTAGCCCCTCCAGTTGGCCTATGTTCCATTTTTGAGTAAAATTGCATCTTATTTTTATGTTAATTAGCACATATTAGCAGGTACTATGTGTCTGTGGGATACTCCTGTACTCAATACTCGATACTCAATTCAACTAAAACACATCACAGATTTTTAACTGTCATTTTTTAAAAATATGTTGTTTATTCAAAATGTATCAACTGCTTAGATTTAGGCATTAAAAATGACTTCATTATGTTAAAAAAAAAAATCAGGGATTTGGTTGAAATGCAGTGATTTTCTTAGTTTATAGCTGTTTTTGGGTGACTACTTCACATTTTACTAAACTATAAGCATTAAAGTAGACAGTTTGGTGTGGTTTGGTCCAATGCCTACTCATTCTTGGTCTTACCTTGCTCGCCATAACTTAAAAAATTCCTGGAAATATTCCTGCTGTTAGTATAACCTAACTTTATTTCTCTTTATGCTGTAATTGGAACACCAACATTCTCTTGCGTCTCTCACCTATCTCAATTCCAACAATGTGTCTGCTAGAGGCGGGCAGATTGATCGAGGTATTGATATCAAGGCTGGTATTGGTATCATATTGATACTACTGTGACAGGATCAATACTTTGTTTCTGTTCCCCAAGTTCAGGATGTAGCCAAATGAATTATGTTAAATTATTGTTGTTGTTTGGAAATGAAAAATGTGCTACTCTCCCCTGCATACGCTGCCTTTAGAGGCTAAGAGTCTGTGTCAGTATCACAGTATATACACTCGGTATTTGACTGATACCAAAATATGCAGTATCACATGCCACTAATGTCTTCACAGAAGAAGTACTACCTACTCTATAAGTACTTATGAGTACTCACTCATAAATATTTATAGTTTCCAGCGTCCTTCTCAAAAAGGCTTGTCTAGTTTTTCATGCATGGCTGTTTTCATTTTTGCCATTTTTGGATAGAACCACAGTTGAGATGCAGACAGGACATATAGGACAAGAGAAAAGGCTACAACAAGCAACAAAAGTCCCCAGCCAGAGTCAGACTGGGGACGATGCAGTTACATGACATGCTTAGCCATCAGGGAGTCCCTGCATCCTGTTATTTAAATTTCATGGCATGATGCTGGTGCTATAAAATTTTGAAGGACGAATCTAAAAACATAACCGCGGCAGCAGCAGCTGTGGTGTATCCGGAGCCAGAGGGATCCTCTCTGTCAAAGCGGAGCACAGCAGGCTAAAAGATGGACTCTGTGTGAGGAGGACTGAATGATTCCTGAGTGAAATGCTTTTCTCTGTATCTGCTGGCAGTGTGCGCTGAGCAGGCATCCAAAAAGAACTCTAAATCCAGTCAGAAACACCATTGCTTCTCAGTATGAAGCCGCTGGCAGCACAAAGACCTAAAGCAGCTCAGCTTACTGTGTGTTTGTCTTTCATATCTTTTTTTCTTATTTGCAGTAAGCATCCCGCTACTTTTGGATGGCTACCTACCTGGTGATTTGAGAAAGGATGGTGAGGATAGAGCAGACACGCATAATCAAAAACAGGACGTCCCCTTGCTCTTCCTGTGTTGTTGTTTCTTTGCTTTTTGTATTTTAAGTATTGTGGGGTTTTTTGCCCGATGATAACATGTATAATATGTGTGAAATATTTGATCCTATCACTTTGTAGAGATTAGATAACCAAAAACATGGAGCAGCAAATATCAGAGCCTCAGTAAAAGTCATATTTTCTGAACTCAAATAAGATAACAGATGCTTTTGTGTTGCGTGTTGTCAGATTTAATATCATTCGGTCTCAGAAAAGCAGCTGATTCCATCACCTTTAGAGCTGCTTGTTACAGCAGCCAAACTGTTGCTGTCCACAGACGTAACACGCTGAAGTGAAAATGAAATTAACCAGGCTTAGTTGAGTTGCTCGAGTACAGACTGTTAGGACCAGTTTCATGCAGTCGTTTCAGATTTACTGTTTACCGCAGCGGCAGCAGTGTGTATCTCAGCAGAAGGACACCTCATGAAAATGTCACATGCAATTAAAAGAGGATGGAGCAGCTCAGGCTCTAAATAATTCAGACAATAGAGCGTGATCTGGAAATTGGCTCCACATACTGCAGCGCTGCACTTTTGCCTTCACAGACCTGATTTTGTTTGTTTGTTTGTTTGCTTTTTGTTTCGACAGAATGCTGCTTGCTGGGATAAATCTAGAACAGCATCATACTTGAGTAATTCTTCATATACACAGTGCCATTTTCTATTTTTACATAGACATATTTACGATTATATTTATTGTGCAAATGATGCCAGAGGCTGACTGGTCACCATATTATCCTCTGTAAAGAGCTGGATTACAGTTCCAGCAATCAGACTTCAGAGCCAAACTTAAGTAAGTAATGATCTTGAAGGGACTCTGACCAACAGGGCGTTTTCATGAAAACAAAGGCTATTTTTTTTAGTGTTTCATAATCATAACATATTGAGTGACTTTCCCACATGGAAAACTTCTCAGATATACACAATTATTATTAGTCATTTGTATGTATTACACGACATATGCCTCATGCTCTGTATAAAATGCCTTCTGCATTTTACCTGTAAAAGATGATTTGATGATTCACGTACAAGTTGTGTAAAAAAGAAATTGAGCTGAAACTGACTGTTTTCATTGATATTGTTCACATTCAGCCTTAAAACAAAAGAAATCCTTTCTCTGTGACTTAGGGTTGGACATGCAACTGGCACACTATTCTGTGGGCTGATCATACTTAGAAGCTTTGTGGGTCCCGGTGAACTCAGAAGCGAGTATGGCAGATTGTTGTAGTCACGACACCTTTTGCATTAAAGCCAGCAGCCTTACAACCCACCAATCGAAAACAATACCCTTCTACCTTGCAAAATCAAGACAGGCCTGGCTTTGATGTCTTCCTTAGGCCCAGAAAGCGCTGCCTGCTTCTTGGACAAGTTCACAGACTAACAGGATGGCACTTTTTAAGTTTTTATTGTTAAAAGTATCCTCAGCTGGTAGGGCTGAACAAATTTCTCGAGTCTTGTATACTAATTTACATTGCAGAATCATGGCCCACACATCCTGCAGCCAGGGCAGTACCTGCACTATTTGTTCATCAGATTTAAAGTGCAAAGTATCCATTTTAGTGTCACAAAAAATTGAGAGTGTTATCAAATGCCAGCTTAGACTGCAGAGCAGCGGGAGCCACACAAAGAACATTGCTGGGGTTCCAGGTGCCGTTATTTCAACTTCACCTCTGCAACTCCAACTCTTTCTTCCCTATCACACTCCTCCCTCTTCAGCTGGAAGCATGCTAGACAACATCAACCTAGCATTAGC
Source organism: Haplochromis burtoni (assembly GCF_018398535.1). Taxonomy (NCBI): domain Eukaryota; kingdom Metazoa; phylum Chordata; class Actinopteri; order Cichliformes; family Cichlidae; genus Haplochromis; species Haplochromis burtoni. The sequence goes on from NW_024582628.1 coordinate 448,208, forward strand.
CATAGCCAAGCGAAGACTGCAGAAAGTGAGTCAAAGTGGGGGCGTGTCATCGGCCTGTTCTCAGTTAGTACCTGTACAACAGGTGCAGAAGCAGGCGGTACTATAGTCTACCCTGACAATAGGGAAACACGTCTAGTATAGCCACCACGTCAGCCCCTGCCAAGCTAGGATATTTGATAAATGCTAGCAAGTTAACAATCCCCTTCTCTACTAAACCAGACACCGGGGCTGCCAGTGATTCACTCACAGCTGTTGAAAAACTGACACCAAAGAAAGATGCCACCTCATTAAAATACTTTTTCCTAGAAACTGGTTGAGTGAATAGAAGAAGCAACAGCCAAACCTACATACAGGTCAGCTAACCTAGAGCTAATACCCTGCTGATTAGCCAATCTGAAAAACACAGCAGTAAGGAGAACAATAACAATTTCAGTGGTCTTCTAAGATCTTAAATCCTATATATTTGATAGTAATATATATCTATATATCTATATATCTATATATCTATATAGATATATAGATATATATACACATATATACATATATACATATATACATACATATATATATATATATATATATAGATATATATGAACTGAAATGTAACTGTTTAACTGGAGCCTAACACATTAGGGTTACTTCACAAAGCAGAAAGCCTGCCTTAGAAAGCCGAATCTGGGGTCACTATATGATATGCAAATTATATAGCATATGTTGGCCTTTGCTTCTTGTTAAAGCTGTCACTTGTGAATCATACAAATTTATAAACTGGTACTGTTCACATAACGAGAGAAGCCTGTGATAAATGAGCTCTTTTAAGGAAATTAGTGGCCTTTTTGCTTTCAGGCTAATCGTTCCCACAGATGAAAGACCAAAGAGAGATATTATCTTGGGATTCAATCCAAGGCCAGTAGTGCAGCTTCAAATGAGTGTTCAAACTACAGTGAATCATTCAATGAGCACTGACTTTTTCTATCATTTCCCCAGCAGCCCACCATGTTCGAACTGGCACCTGCGAGGTGGTGGCGTTGCACCGCTGCTGCAACAAGAACAAAATTGAGGAGCGGTCGCAAACTGTGAAGTGCTCCTGCTTTCCCGGACAAGTGGCAGGCACCACCAGAGCTGCCCCATCGTGCGTAGATGGTATGTTCCAGTAACCGAATATTTCATTGGCAGTGTTCACCTTTTTTTTTTTTTTTTTTTTTTTTGCTGATACTCCATCCCACAGATTTTGAGGGAGACTTGCTGAGGTCAGTGATAAATGCCAGTACATACAGTACCAAGTCTACTATTGAAGGAATATGCTAAAAGAGTACAATTTCTTATCAGTCACAGCATAGACAAATGAACCAACACATATCCCCTTTTTTCAATACGTTTTAGACATTGTTCTGTTTTTGTAGTCCATTTATAAAATGAAGAAAACAGAAACACAGTTATATCAGCTTCCCAACGCCTAAGATGGCATAGTTATGACTCGTTTTATTCAACTAAAGCTCAAAATCCTCAAAACACTTTGTAACTGCTTCTGTGCTTGATACATCCTGTGGAATACACAATGAACGTGTAATTAAAACTCATTGAAATATTCTCACAGTTTGAGGTGTCCTGATGAAACCCCAGGGCTTTGCAGAGACTCTCCTGAAGGGTTTTTAAAGTGACTGATAAATGAATGTGACGCTGTCCAATGCAGACTGTAAAGTCGATGACCCAGAAGGTCTCTTAGCATGCTAATGTGTCAGCTGAAGTGGCTGCTTCGCTTTGGTTTGAAAAGCACGGATTTCTGGCTAAACTCTGGACCCAGTCGTGTTTGACCTATTCCTTGACATTTTAGTATTGACATTTTCTGCAAATTAGAGCTGTGAGCCACTGGCCTCAGTTTAAAGCTCCATGGGTGATCTCAGAGAAGAATGATCAGCACTTAACCTTTTAATTATTCTTTCTTCCTCAACCAGGGATTACCTTTAGCTGCACTCAGTGTGAGACAATCTCCACTTTATATGAAGATAAATGAACCTGCAGACATCTGAGAAAACATGAAGCGATCTGAAGGTGTAATTTTAGAGAGGCAGCTACAGAAGATACCCAAAAACTTTACTGAATGGATTTTGTACTACCATATTGTTGTATAGCCACTTAACAAAACAGGCTTTTACATCTTTGCCTTGATAATCTGATAATGGGCGATTATCAAGGCTTTGCAGTGTCTGCAGTGCTTGCTGGTGTTCACTGTGTTGCCAGTTTTGGACCCAGATTACTCCGCGAGGCTCCTGACTATGGTAGCCGTAGTGCTCCGACAATCCATCAAGCGGTGCAGCTTCGTATCTTACCAAAGTCGTACTAAAACATTTGACAGATTTTGAGCGCCGTGTACATCATAAAAGCAGTTCGAGATCAGTAATCACATCCAGAATTCATACAAAAGACGCACCGGATTAGAAGGCGCACTCGATTTTTGTGAAAATTAAAGGATTTGAAGTCAGATCTGCGTGTCTCCAGTGTGATCATTTATGAGTATAAACCCAAGGTCAGTGCATTGATTCAAAGGCATTTTTATGGCTACACTAAAACAATCAAGGAAAAATAAAGCATAACTTTAATTCTTTTTCCCAGATGTTTTCACTCTGAGCTGCCCTCGTGCCTTCACGGCATCATTACCTGTTAAGTGAGATGTATCCCATAGACTTTTGGTATGTTTGTTCATCAATACTCCCATTTCATTTCATGAGAAACCTTTGTGGCTTTTTAATAGCTGCTGTTACACAACCACCATCTGCTTGCAGTTGACCTGATGCACTTTTTACACCACACTGCTGCCATAACCCCAGCTGTGTAATTCAAATTGATTCACTCATGTCATAACTTCTCCATTCTCTGCAATTTAATGGAGTGAGGCTCCAGCGGTATATGTGGATTATAATACCCATTCTCTTCATTAGGAAGTACACTAACAGCAGTGGAGGGGGTTGTGGAACGTGGATAATGACCTCTGTAATAAGCCAAATTTAAATAATGTCTTGTAGATCGCAGCATTAGCGGTTTAATGCTCACTGTTGCAGAGGCAGATGAGTTGGTGTTCTCAATGCAACTCAGTGATTTCCATTTACATGACTGAAGTCACATCTGTTCGTAGTTCCCGTCCCACCCTTACACGTGGATCAGATTTGTCACAAGATTGTTTGAATACCTGAAATAGAGGTGAGTGTTGCCAGTCAAAAAGCAAATCTTACATCATTTAAGACAGCTGTCGGAAGGTGACATGGCTTGCTGAGAGACAGGTATGATGATTTGATTTATATCCGATGGGAACCTTCATCTCAGGCTCATAACGTTGTGTGGAAATGTGCTTGAGACCTAAACAAAAACGGTGTCGAAATGAAATTGCAAAATAAAATGCAAATGACTTTTAATATAAAAACAAAACATTTATGAATTCTAAATGTGTGATGGTAAACATGGTTTTCTTCTTTATTAGTTAGCAATATTCAACAAAGAATCACCTACTTTAGGTTTTCGAGTACATTGTGGCAGACATGTTTGTGACACGGCTGCAGGAGAAGCCGATGCAGCTCATCACACCGCCCTGCATAAATAGTACTGGGTCCTGAGTGTGTGGTTGTTGTGGGTGATGTGTGCAGCTGGCAGCGGGAGAGCTGCAGCTGAGTGTGTGAAATAATAATAAAGTACGCTGAAAATGATGGAAATGTGGCGAGTCTGCCGTGGATTTATTACAAGCATATTTTTTTTTACCTTATTTTGACATGTTAAACCAACTGTCTGACTAATCAACAAAACCACTGCAAGCTAGTGATTGACAAATGGCCCAACAGGTCTGTGTGTGACTGAGGTCTTTGTCAACAGAAAGACAACCAATCATGAACATCTGAAGAGTGTGTGCAGTGGCAAATCTTTATAAATGCAAAATAAATTAAGAGAAGAGTTTACACTCATAATCCATTACAGCCATCTTGTTCCTGGTTATTTGTTACTTTGAATCACCTTGTTGTTGAATTGTGCTATACAAATAAACCTGCCTTGCCTTGCCTTTGTGTTTGACTTTTAGTGGGATTGTTGATTATATCCACCTATAAATATATTAACTACTCTTTTTTTTTTTTTAAAACAGTATGCTAAGTTAGCAAATCTGCAGGGACACAATGTCAGTGAAATGTGAAATTAGCTCTGGATTAGCAGCTAAACCAACTTTATCATTCAAAAGTGAAAAAAAGAAATAAGCATGACAGTCTAGTCCTTTATCAGTATTTCCTAACCATAATACTGTGAACAAAGATATTTCCACCTATTTGTTCTTTGACCTTTATGTCTTTTTGTTAGCATCAATAGTGGAACAGAAGTGGTGGTGTCAGATGCATCCGTGCCTTGATGGGGAGGAATGCAAAGTTCTTCCTGATCTGAAAGGTTGGAGCTGTGCTACAGGAAACAAGATCAAAACCACTAAGGTAAGGTTAACCCACAAGTCTTCACTGGTGCCACATCCAAACCTGTTGAATCTGACCTAACCCACTTCAGCTCTACAAGGTCAACAGGCTGCGGCTTCTATTACCGTCATCTCTTCTGCCTTTACCTAAAAACTGATGTTTGCAGTCGGTGCTTGGACCCCCTGGGGCCTGTAATCAATGGGCTGCCATGTCTCCTTAGCACTTTCAGGCCACTTCAAGCACCCAAACTGGCCAATTACTCACTCCAATTACCTGCTTTTAACGTTGTAACGTGATGCCCATATCCTTCACTGTGTTATGATGACCCGTAGACTTCAGTTCTGCCTCTCTCCATGTACTTAATTATTTAAACTGCCTGCACCACACCTGCCGGGAGCCGGGAGCCTGGAGCCTGGGGCTATTGATTAAGGGATTTGTCGAGACCTCAAAATGGGATTATTTTATATTATATATATATATATATATATATATATACATACATCTTTGTAATCATTTTTTGCTTTTAGTGGTCCAGGCTTCTGAGATGAGTGATATCTGGGAACAGATTGAGGTAATTATCACGTGGTGACTGTATTTTCTTTTGTTGTTTGACAGATTTCTGCTGACAGAGACCAGCTTTGGTAACGTCAGATGCTTCACAGCGGCGTCCAGGTGATAAATCTGTTATTGTTCTCCTTATTATATTTGATGTTTCAAACATTTACTTGTCTCAATTCATTAGAATCCTCACTTTCATTTTGAACATAAAGAATTTTCAAAGATGGCTCATTTTTACGTTATAGTCAAATTATATTATTAAGTACATCTCTCCCAGTAACGTAACCACACTAGAGAATTGAATGAGAAGAGGTTTATGATCCAAACACACAACAACAACCTGTTCAAAGCATCAGCATTTCCCAGCGGATTTATCTTGCACACCTTTGAACTCAGTCAGAGAAACAAGTTTCTTAAGTTTCAGATCTTTCTGCAGGCTGCTTAAAGCAGCGGGGGGTCACGCTTTCTTCTTCACCTTTGCTTAGCTTTTCGGGAAAACAGCACAACATAAACTAGGAACTCAGCTATTCTGACCTGTATGGTTGTATCATAAATGCATCGAATGCACCCCAGAAGCACCTCGAGAGTTCAAAATATAAACCACGCAGCGACGGGCTACCACAAAGCTCGGAACCCAGTGGGGAATAGAGTCGGTTTGGAGCACGTCTCAGCAAGAAAAACAGTGTCTGACATGTAAATATGCTGAGACGCAACAATGACTTTTGCACATTTAGAGCCCCAAATGGCAGCAAGAGGTAACAGTTTAAACTGTATCTTTTATACAGATAAACACAGACATCCTCAAAGGTGACAGCAGTAACCTGCGCTGTCTGCGATGCGTTATACCGCAGGGATGAGAGGAAAAAAACTCTAATGTGGGCTAGTGCCGCTTTTTTATTACACTGTTTATAGTTCTCTTATAATTTTATATTTTTAAACCTCTGCTCATCCTCCACATACTCGATTCACGATTCAATTTGAACACATGAAAAAATCTACAGCATCTCACGCTGAGGAGAATCATTACTCTGGGAGATTTGTGTTTTGTTCTTGAAGTCGTTGTAGGACTTTTGTCATGTAATCTACCAAATGACACTGATTGTAAGTTATTGTAGAAAAATGGCAGAGAAAGTAAAAGAAAGAGAAATAAACACCTTCTGGATTGCTCCTAGGATATGCTCAGGCAAATGTTATTGTACAGTACTTTTAGACTCCTTTATTTGTTCATCTATCATCCGTCTGCTTATGATCACTCATTTATGGATTGAGTTAATGGTAATTCACTTCTCTTCTTAAGGTATAGACTACATTACTTTCAGCTCAGGGTAGAAGTAGGACACCATCTCTTTGCTCTGTTGTTCAGTGGATGTGCATATGGAGAATAGTGCCATGTTACCTGCAGGATTTGATAAAGTTGGGGGGAAAAAGTCCACCTTTACTGCTTCCATAGGAATTAAGAGTACAAGTACCAGCCAGGTGATGTTAATTAAATGCACTTGATTAATTGATCATCTGCAAGTGTGAGGACCTCTATAACAGAACCATATTTGGTACCTTGTTGGTCTATTAACGTGGATGTGAATGCTCCAATCGTTCCAGGAGTGGACACACCAGCAAATTCACACCAAAGTCAGACTGTGCAGTGTTTAGAGAAACAGCAACATCTCAGACTCTGAGTTAGCATATTAAAGGTTTATTTAATGACAGTACAATTAGGAAAAGACTTAATGAGCATGGCTTGTTTGGAAGTGTTGCCAGGAGAAAGCCTCTTGTCTCTAAAAAGAACATGGCAGCACAGCGTATATTTGAACAAACCACAAGACCTCTGCATCAATGTCCTTTGAACAGACGAGACCAAAGTGCAGCTGTTTGCCCATAATGCACAGCGGCACATCTGGTGTAAACCAAACACTGCATATCAGCACAAACACCTCATATGAACTATCGAGCACGGTGGTGGCGGGGTTATGATTTGTGCTCGTTGTCTTGGACAGCTTGCTGTGATTTAATGGGCCATGTTCTGCTCTGTATACCAAAATATTTTAGAGCAAAATGTGAGTAGAGCTTGGCTAAAACTGACTGAAATGCTGTGGTGGAACCTTCAGAGAGTTGTACATAAATGAATGGATGCAAACCTCAATGAAATGAAGCAACATTGTAAAGAAGAGCCTCCCACAATGATGTGAGAGGCTCATGAAACCATACAGGAAACAGTTACTTCAAGCTATTACTGCTAAAGGTGGTTCTACAAGCTGCTAAATGATAGGGAGGACTTAGTTTTTTACAGGACTGCACACAGTCATGTGAAAACTTTCTTTTTCATGACTCGACATAGTCATTTGCACTGGAAAGAGCTTTTTCTGGTATAATAAAAGCGCCCTTTGCCTTGCATTCTTCTGGGAGAATCTCATGGCTCTAAACTGCTCTTTTAATTGGAAGAAATTAAAAGTGGGAATATATTAGCTAGCTCACCTTTATCATCAGGAAATAACTAATGCTCCCATACAGAGAGAGGCAGAGACATTTCTTTAAACTGATCACTCAGCATTGCCCTCGGTCTCTCACAGTCACCATCTTTCTGTCTCAGCTGCTGGTGCTAAAAAGCTGCATGCTTTGAAGCAGACTACACTACAATACATCACATGACCTTAATAGAAAGCAGAGGGTCTGTAGTTTTGATGGTATTTCAAATGATTTGGGGATTTCTAAATATCCTCATATACCAGGCATATACCATAATATTGTCAGAGTGCTTGAGCCTATTTGTTTTTGCCTGTGGATCTGACTATGTTAAAGAGTAAAACACAGTGAATCGTGTCTTCAGTACTGGATCAATAGCTTGTTTTGTTTGAATTTAGCAAACGTAATAAACAGGAATGTCTAAAACTAACTGATATGCTGATATTTCCATTGCTATGCTGCCACTGAGATAAAGTGATGTTTTTTTTTTAAGTGAAACTTCGAGGCACAGCCTGCTTAGATTTCAGAGCCATTACATTTCAGAGCGTGAAAAATTGCTATGACAGTCATGAACGTCACCCCCGAGTCCTTGAAATCTTAAAACCCTGAGCTACATCATTTTGTAAGGAATGATAATAATAACTAGCGGGACCAATAACTACAAAGCAAACAATGTAACTGTGAGAGCTGAGCTGCAGATCAATACTTGTTTTCACTCACTGATCTTTGGTTAGCTGCAAACACTGTTTTGAAAAGAGCTCATCATTTTTGTGCTTTAACACTTTTAACTATGCAACTTTTTTTTTTTAGCTGTGGCTGAAAATGCAAGCCATCCTAACCCTTTTTCTGTTTTTTAAATATTGCTGCTTCAAAATTGAAATGTAAATTTTTAAGAGGACAACAAGATTTTTAAAGACATCAGCTGCACAGAGTTGGATACAAACAGAGCCCACCCTGAGGTACAATCCTCCCGCCCTGATAAGAGCCTGTTTTTTCCTTACCTGTGTTGCAATCCAGGTTTTAATGTCATTAACACCTTGAAAAGTGAATACTGAAAGTTTTCTTCTTCTCCCACCCTGCTACATCCTTGATACTAATCTGCTATGCTTCTACCATTTAAATAAGCGCAGACTAGCACCACACCTATAAATTTCCCAGAAGAACAGTGACTACAGGTTTTGATTTGTGGCAGAAATTGCCCAATAGTCCAGAGCGTGAAACTTAATTTGGAGAAAGGTGGCTCTGTGGTGCCACCACTTTCAGTTTCTGCTGATTTTACAGGCTGATTCACACATTAAAATCACTCCCTGTTCATCTTTAAAATGGCCATCCTGCGAAAAGCCCGGTCATGGTAGTTAGAACACAAAACATATTGCAGAAAAGGACACTGCAGTGTTCCAATTACACAGCTAAATGACACAAACATGAGCCCTGTACCTGCTGTGTTAAGACTTTGAGCCAGCCTTTCTTCATGAGCTGAATAGAAATGAAGCTTTTGCCAGTTAAATTAGCACTTGCCAGCCACCAATTAAATTAACACAATACTCAGGGAAGACTTGGTTTTTCCTCTTAGTATTTTCGGCGGTGTTTGAGACACTCAAATCCTGGTAATGATCCACCTCCTGAGTTGAAACGCAGCGTAGATCCATCTCTGAAGACAGTTTCTCTCCTGACAAGAAATGACTTTGCTCTTTGTCATTTCAGCCTGAAATTATTCTCAAATTAGTACCACATTAATCACAATGACAGCCCTGAATATAAATGGCTCTATAAAAAAGAGGGAAGAATTTATCTCAAGCTTGTTCAGCGACCAGCAAAGTGGTGCAACCACCTGAACTTATGGAAACTCTTCACTCTCTGCTTGATGTGATTATGCTGGTTTTCTTGTCAAGTGGTGGCCTGATGGTTCTTGGATTGTTTTCCTTTCCTGCATAATTGTGGATGATTAAAATAAAACTATGCATCGCCATGCTGCTCTGCCCAATTCTTCATCAAACAGACCATTTGTGAATTAATCTAACCAGGCTGTCAGAGCTGTCTGTTTCCTGTCAGAAGTTCAGCATCAATAATGGGGGCCTTACAAGTCCGCCAATGGCTTCCTTCAGTTCGTCAAACCTACGTGGTGCCTGACAGGCGGTTGGAATTGATAGGGGACGTCGTTATGAAGGTTGTTATGCTAGGCTCCTCGAGTCTTTTCCAGAATGTACTTTTAGAGGAGCAGAGGAGCTGCCAGTCAGCTGCCGAGCTTCATGACAGGCAATTTAATCTCAAGGAGAATGGAGGTCTTTGCAGTATGTCACAGCGGAGAACTCGGAAACAACCCACCAGCATCTTATTTCCTCATGTTGCACTGTATGTACAGCACTGTGATAACAATTTATGCAGATACAAAAGGCTGTTAGTTTTTAGGAACAGGAAGAAGACTAATCTGAAAGAGCTCCAGATGTGTTTCACATCAGCAGGAGTTGCTGCACAGAGTTTTGAACCACTGGCAGAAGTGGCTGCCAACTGCTACTAACAACTGCAGCAAGTATCCAGTATTTTTATATAACACTACATCTCATCCATCCGCTTCTCAGGGTTGCTGGAGCCTATCCCAGCTGTCATAGAGCAAGAGGCGGGGTACACCCTGCACAGGTCACCAGTCTGTCGCAGGGCTAACACACAGAGACAGACAACCATTCACACTCACATTCACTCCTATGGGCAATTTGGATTAATCAATTAACCTATCCCCACAAACTACATGTCTTTGGACGGTGGGAGGAAACCGGAGTACCGGGAGGGAACCCACGCAAACACGGGGAGAACATGGAAACTCCACACAGATAGACCCCGGCCTGATGGTGGAATTGAACTCAGGACCTTCTTGCTGCAACAGTGCTAACCACCATACTGCCCACTACACCACCACTACATCTAATGTTATGTTAAATGCTTGCTCTTCTTCATGAAAGGGGAATACCAGCCAACTTGGTCCAGTGTGCACTACACTCAGTTTGAATGTTGTGGTGATTATATTGTAGCTCTCATATAGCCTTGAAAATCTCTGGCTCTATACAGACCAGTTTTTTAGTCCTACCAGTTTAATCTTTCATTATATAGTAAATGCATAAAAAGCACACAGACCTTATGCTCATTTATTGTACAGGAATAATTTAAAGAGTTTTCACATTTCATAGCACAAGTAGGTAAAGGGATTTTAGACCAAATGTTATTACCTCCACCAAGGAGGTTATGTTTTTGGTAGGATTTGCATGCCTGTCATTCTGTATGTAAACATGATAGCCTGAAAAATTTTGAATAAATTCTGAGGGGTGTAGAAGGGGGTCATGTTAGGCAAAACTACTACTAAATTTTACCTTACATCCATCATGGTCTTCAAGGTCAACTTTAAGTGATGAAGCATGAACCCTGCTTCAGAGTCCAAATTACTCTGTGTTAATTAAGGCTGTTGTGCTTTTAACATTTTTAATGTTTTCTTTCTTAATCTATTCAATCTGAACAAGCCCCTAAAAACATTCAGTGATCACTGCCGGCCTCTCTCGCTTTTTATTACCACTGTTCATTTTAAAGCTCAGTTTTCAAAACCTCACCATGTAATTATGTAGCTGTACATGGTAGCTAGCCACCATGTAACACATCATTATATACCAGCTAGCCCGACTTCAGTAAACCTAGAAACGTCACTGCTGTTTAGTTTTCTGTCTTCACGCAGCAGAGCTGTACGATTGAATTTTTCAGAAATCTCTCCGTCAGAACATGCTATGTCATGTTTAGGTGGAAACTAGCGAGCTAACTTCCTGCTAACTTCTAACTCTGGATGTTAAACTTAATTGTTACACCTGGTAAAGCAGCAACGCTGATCATTTTATTACAGATGAAAGAATTTAGACAGTTTTTAACTCTCAGTGATGCTACAGTGTTCATTTGACTTTGGGACCTGAAGCGGAGTTTGACAAAAATTGACAAAAAGCCTTGAAAAAAGTCCATAGAAATATTTGTTGGGTTAATTGTTGGCTGTGAATTAGCTTTAGATGTGGATGTGAGAGGTTGGGGTCGTTTTGACCCACCTCTTGCGCTATAGCATGTGGAATAAGCTCCAAACCTGTGACCTAAGCACTAGATAGACTTAATATAATTCATTTATAGATGGTCCGACACTCCCCAGTTAACAGTTAGATAGTAGATAGCTATCACATGATTGCATTATTATTGTTTGACTACTGCTCAGCCTAAGCAGTGGTAATATTTTAAAGATAATTTCTAATTTTTAATATAAGGCTACTGTTAAGCATTTTATTGGCCTATTTTTAAACTAATTACACAAAAAAAAGCTAAAAAAAAAAAACTAACAAAGAAGTTAATAAAGGAAACAGGACTAAAAGAAAATGTAAATACTTAAAGCATTTTACCTGTTTAGCTGATATCTGTCCACTTATGCCCACTAATTAATTACCTTAAGCTGAATCATCCATCGCTACAGGTGAATGCAATTAAATGTGACTGTGTTCTCTAGCTGGAGGTGGAAGATAAACTCCCCACTCCTTTCTGTCTCACACACTGTGTTTTTACAGAAGTGGAGAGCGGCTACCTAATCCTTGGCACCTATTCTGTCTGTGACACACAATTAGAGCTATAGCAACGGGATGTCGCCATATTATTCAGCTGCAATGTTTCGCCCGACCTTGCTGATCTCAGTCACTGAGTCTCACAAGTTTTCTTGCAGAAACCCAGCTAGATGGTTAGCACATGGCAAACATTAGCATCAACAACTTTCCAGTCTAGAAGAAACAATCCCACTCTCTGAAGCAGTGGAAAGCTACTGTTACCATTCTTACTTTGAAAACCAGGCATGATTTCTTTCTGAGGGTATCTACTTTGGTGGTAAGAGTTACTAGGTGCTTCAGCCACTGGTATCCACCCAATTCACTTGAGCACATGTCCATCCACATTTGCCTTTCGATGGCCATTTCAAAAGGACATAACATCATGCTGATAAACAATATTTACCGTTAGTTTAATTCTTTTTTCACCATTTATGTCTCTTGTTGCAACCTTAATTGTACAGACCCCTGGATTATCCATGTGTTTATGGAGACATTGTTTTGTGCACTGGTGCACAGTCATGTTGGAACAGGAAGGGGCCATCCCCAAACTGTTCCTGAAGCATTAGGAGTTTGTTTCACTGGAACTAAAGGGCCGAGCCCAACTCCTGAAAAACAACCCCACACCATAATCCCCCTCCACCAAACTTTACACTTGGCACAATGCAGTCACACAACGGTCATTCGACTGGCAACCACCAAACCCAGACTCGTCCATCAGATTGCCAGACGGAGAAGCATGATTCGTCATAGAGAACACAGCCCTGCTGCTCTTGAGTCTAGATGCAGTTTGCATTGTGCTTGCTTGTTAAGCTTCGTGCTTTCTCTCTGTTTTGTTGCTATGTTAAAAAGCAGCTTCTGTCAGGTTTGAAAAAAATGTTTTGCTTGTGTCCATTTAGCAAGTTCAGCAATCATGATGATTGGGTCATTTTTAGAGCCTGCCTCAAGTGGCCAATGTAGGTACTACAATTTTTGGCACTTCCACCCTGGAGGCTGTTACTTGGATGGTGCTGAATGTGCCAGGGTTCTAGTCCTATAAATCATATAACAGGTTATGTCATAGCTACACAGCAATGTCTTGATGCATCTGGACGTAGTATTTCTCCAGATGAACAGAATCAACCTACACAGCGATGTTCTTGTGGGGCTTTCAGACCATTTTAAACATTTTTCTTGTGAAGATGAAATCTGTTTCCTCACAGTGTCAAACATCAAAAGTAAGCAGCAAGAATGGAAAAATCAGGGCTTCGAGATTTGAATAATGCATCTGATTCTGTTGTTGCTTTGCCAACATCTTTGACATGTCAATCAGCGTAGGCGGGAGCGTTCGGTTGATAAAGTTTAGTTTTATAACTGGTGGCTATGCTTTTCAGTTCTGTGCAGTTCCATTTTTTTCCCTCTTGTGACCTCAGACAGTTATATACTGTATGTCTATATATATATAAAAAATAATGTTATGTTCTGTAACTCTTTCATAGGTGATGTTTTGATGATTCTGCAGCTGTCCTGGCTCTGACTTTGTTTCATTAGGTTTCTCTTCTGATTTAGGTTGAACCAACAGTTCTGGCCCGCGGGATCATCAAAGGAGAAGAGAGTAATGCAAAGGACCTTTCTGTAAATAGAGACATCCTTTCTTCTGGAGTGCAGTTAAACTTTGGAAAACTTTGAATGCTTCTTCCTGAACTCTATGGACATCAAAAAGAGGAGCAGATCCCATTAAAAGTACTGATCATTCAGCGTTCCTTTTCAAAGGACTCCGTATGACTAGCCTTACCGGACAACAGGATTTAATCTGACATTGTGCTGCTTGTAGTAGAATACAATGGTGAACTTTGCCTATATGTTATTTATAGAGTAATACCTCGTTCACAGGTTTTTTTTGCATCACATGTTGTCCAGGGTGAACAGCAGGTCAGTATGTCGTATAAGCATTGCAAATATCGAACACAAAATGCATCGTGGCTTTCTTCTCTAACAGAGTGTACTTTGAAAAGTTTAATATGGGTTAAATATATTTAAATGGGGTGGTTTTCATAGAGATACACAGCCACAATCAAGAGGAATTCAACCCAAACGCTAAAACAAGGACATGTTACATGAAACCAGCACTTTAAAAAAAAATGGCACCAACTGGTCAAACCTACCAGACAGCAAGAGGAAACCATGTGTGGTCTGAAGGTCCTCTGAAAATCATCCTGTCATTTCAAGCCACTTTTATCAGTTTAAAATATATTGTTTATTATTATCATTATTATTATTAGTATTAATCTTTTTTGGAATATGGCTCGGGAGTTCGAATTTTTGACAAGAGCTTAGTGTAAATTAAACAGCATCTGACAGCAGCAGCGGTCCTGAAGCTGTTTTCAACTAGTTACTCAAGTATGATTTTCTGATCACCTTTTAGTAGGTATCGCTGACACTTCCGTTGTCTGTGTAAGTGATGACATCAGTAATAAACTATGGTTGTGTAACTAAAGCCACGTGTCTTTGAACCATCTGTATGTGACAGTGACTGAAAGGCTCCACAGTGTAGTGGCTTACACATTCACCTATCAGGTCTCTGGGAAGAGACACAAAGCTCTTTGGGGTTGGATCATGAGGGGCACCTGGTGTTATGGCAGCTCCTTAAACATGGCAGTCCCCTTTCTGGACTTTGGAGATTTTATGATTTTTTTTTTTTATATGATGTTTTCTAAAACTGTGTCCCTATCTCTTCTGAATAAACAGGCACAGAATTTCATACAAACATTCGTGGATCCCACAAAATGTTAAAGGTAAAGTGTGTTAAATGTCACCAGTAGAGGTCAGTAATTGCAGATTGCAGTCAACTCAATTCTGTTTTCTTACCCCTACTTATTCAAATGCACAATCCGAGCTACAGTGGCCGCTGTAGGACGAAACAACTTGGGTTCATGACAGCCTAGACTGTGAGTCTGCTGTTTACTTCACCTGTCAGGATCTGTCCACATCTATTGGACTGATGGCCTCCTGATGGCCTATGTAGATGAGTCCGTAAAGCAAACGTCTGTCAGATGACAGTGAGGTGAATTGTTGGTGATAGCCTGAACTTTGCTGGTGTTGTTTGCTGTTAGCCGGCAACTTTCTTTGAAGTGGATTTAACAAGGTTGGACTCTTAGTTAATAAATTAATATGATATTAGAATCAAACTGTTTATCGGAGGCATAACATTAGCTGGCATAATATTAGCTTATAACCAGATGTTGTTGTTTAGCCAGCTGGTTGTCAGCTGTCCCGAAATGGGAGGGTTACAACTTTAGCTCGATAGATAGATAAGATAGATAATGGTCATATATAGTTTGAAATAACTTTTTGTGACCTCAGAATTAAAACTAACATATAAAGGTACACTAAATACACTTTACCAGTTAATTATTTATGTACTGCGTGTGACTGGTTTCTTAACATGTACATAAAACATGATTATGCAGAATGGAAATCCTCATCCTGGCTACTATATTCAACATGGCAGCCTCCATGACCTGGCAGCTACTTCTATGTTTTTAAATTTATGAGAATGCATCAGTTGGTTGGAAGACCAGATTACATGATCAGTGTATATTTATGATTACAAAATTCTCATTTCTGTTAAACAACCTACATAAAAAAAATAATTTTTCACGTACCTTTAAAGATTTTTCTTCTAGTGTCACCATGATGTTACCATTTGTGTCTAGAGATGAAATGTTTTAACAACTGTTTGCTGTGGAAAAGTGGAATTCGGTGCAGACACTCACTATCTTTGCAGACTGCAGTGAAACCACTCTAGCTGAAGTGCAGAATTTTTGTGTGGAAATTCCTGCAGACTCTTCTTTCTGCTTCTAAATTAAAATGGTAAAATGGCGTTTGCACTCATGATAATGTCAGGGGAAGTAGACCATTCACAGATGTCCTTTCTTACATTCACACACATACTACTAGAAGTACTCTGCTTTAGCTGAGGGAGCTTCCTGGATAGAGTGCACAGGAAGCAGCACAGACAGATGAAGCCTACCTAACAGATAACTGTCTATGCTATTCTAACATTTGCACAATCGGACATAACACAGACTGTAAGAGGAAGCTGTCGGTTTAACACCATGTGTTGGACATTTGCGTTTTCACACGCAGCTCTGCCTAAAAAAGTTCAGTACTGCAGGGCACATGTGAAACTTACGTTAGTGTTATAACTGCCATGCTTGCAACAACATTTAGCTTAGTGCTCCACTTTGCCTCGAGTAAGTGAACTGGTAGTTCTATAGCACTTTTCTGCTCTAACTGAGCACTCAAAGCACTTTTCATTACAAGCCTCATTCAAGCCAATCAAGCACTCTGTGCAAGCATAAGAAACATTCATGCACTCACACACGGATACATGCATTGGGAAGAAGTTGAGGTTTGGTATCCTGCCCAAGGATGCTTTAACATGCAGACTGGAGGAGTACAGTAGGAGACAACCTGCTCTGCTTCCCAAACCACACTTTTAAAATACAGCTGCAGTGCTAGGGGTCATTTTAAAGTGCAAATGTATATGCCCAGAACAGTCCACAACCTCCTGATGAGGCTGCAAGTAATTTACGCAACACATTTCACTTGTAATTTGTAAAATTAGATATATTTAAGAGTAGCCACACAGCCAGAATTCTGACTGTTAGCCTCCTTTCATTGTATTAATGTTTCTTTAATCTTACACCAGCAATCGGAGGGAAACAGAGGAGCCACAGGGAAATCGGACAAAACTAAATATGTTCTGTAAGTTGTTTTTTTTATAATTGTTTTGATATGAAAGATAACATGAAGTCTCACAACACTTGTGTGAAAGTGAAATATAATAATAATCAATATTAAAATAATAATAAGGATAAGGATTTAAGGATAACGCCACACTCTTCAAGCTGACAATTCCAGGTCATCTATAATTTATTTTTTGCAAATAATAATAATAATAATAATAATAATAATAATAATAATAATAAAAAAATCTCCTAGCATAACAGATACATTTAGAGAAGTGTAGGAAGGTCTCTTTCTCCTCTTATCTGCATCGCCTTCCCTGTTTGCGGTGGCAGCATTTTCCTATAGTAGCAACAACTCTGGAGCTCCTCCTGTCTGGTCGCCCTTCCCTTGCCCCCAACAAAAAACCGACTCTGAGCACAGGTGGATGTTGGGGTGGCGGTGGGGTTGAGAAAAAAAAAGAAGCAGTGGAATTGACACGTGATTGGAGATTCTGCAGCTCAACTCGAACACCAAAGCTGGGAGGTGGTGTTTGGAAGATGAGGCATGTTAGTGTTCATGACGAAGCACAGCTCACGTTGCCTGCCTGAACTAGCTCGCTGGATTTTTGCAGTTTATTTTAGCCTTAAACTCAAAGCACTTTTTACACTTTTTAATGTAAATCTAATCCAGTACAACACTTCTGCTTTCATAATGTTTATTATATTCAAATTGTGTTGCAGCTGTTTTTGCTGATTCAGCTGCTCTGGGACTGTTGACAGAATTGATTTGCACAGGATGTGCAGTGGATTTTAAAACAAATGATCAACAACAACAACAAAAATTGTTACATTTACTGTTCAGGAATAACTGTCATTTTTAAAGTTCACCTTTTTCAGAGGCTCAAAACTAATTGGACAGACTACCATGAGTTTCAGTGTAAGGACTGTTTTAAATACTTGGATGAATATCTTTTCAATCAGACCCCATGGACATGACCGAATGCTGGATTTCCAAAATCGAGATGCTCTGCCAGGTCTTTACTACAGCCACCTTGTGTTGCTGCTTGTTTGTGGGTCTCTTTGCATTTGTTGAGACTGAGACATTGACAGAACATCTAATTTCTGAGTTTGAGCAGAATTGGAGATTTTATCCTGCTACTTCTGTCAGCAGTCACATCAACAATAAACACTAGTGATCCTGTTCTTCTTATGCAATAACACTGCCTCCACCATGCTAGACATATAATGTGGTTTGCTTTGGATCATGAACTGTTCCTCTCCTTTTCCATGATTTGATCTCATGATTGTAGACTTTGACAATAACACGCTTACCTCTCTGGCAGTGTTCATGACTTGTTTAGAAGTTGAGTTCTTTTTCTCAACCATGGAAGTAATTCAGTCATTAATAGGCCGGTGCATTACTTCTTTTAATGATAGAAGCAAATTCAAATTCAAATTTTATTTGTCACGTACACAGTCATACACAGTACGATATGTAGTGAAATGCTTGGACAACTGCTCGTGACCTAAAGAAAACAAAAAAGGAAAGGCTATGAATAAGATAGGAAATAAATATGAAAAATTAAAAAGGGTAAATTTAACTAGGAAGGAATAAAATATAAATTAAGGTTAAAAATGAAATAACTGTACAACACAAATTAGAATGAAGGGTAAATTTAACTGGGAAAGAATAAGATAAAATATATAAATTAAAGTTGAAAATAAAATAACTGTACAACAAAATACACAATATAGAACTATATAAGAATGTATGAAGAAATCTAAATATAAATAAATATATGCACAATAACAGCAGCTGTACAAGTATTAACCGGAAATGAAGAATATAGTGACCAGTGTTGTGCAAAAACAAAGTCCAGAAAGTCCAGTGTGTGTGTAAGAACCATATGTGTGGGTCAGTACTGTGTGGTGGTGTGATTGAGAGACCGTATCGCCTGCGGGAAGAAGCTCCTCCTCAGTCTCTCTGTGTTGGTCTTCAGGGAGCGGAATCGCTTTCCTGACCTCAACAGAGAGAACAGTCTGTTGTTGGGATGGCTGAGGTCCTTCACCATCTTCCTGGCCTTGGTCCAGCACCGCCTGCTGTAGATTGAGTGCAGGTCAGGGAGCTCGGAGCGGATGGTGCGCTCAGCTGACCGCACAACCCTCTGTAGAGCTCGTCTGTCCTGCATGGTGCTGTTCCCGAACCAGGTTAAGATGTTTCCCGCCAGGATGCTCTCTATGGTGCAGGAGTAAAAGTTCCTGAGCACCTTGGAGGGCAGTTGGAAGTCTCTCAAGCGTCTGAGGTGGTAGAGACGCTGTCAGGCCTTTTTCACCACGGTGTTGATGTGACAGGACCATGACAGGTCCTGCGTGATGTGAACTCCGAGGTATTTGAAGCTGTCCACTCTCTCCACTGGGCACTCGTTGATGACGGGGGTCTGGTAGTTCCTCTCCTGCTTAGTGCTGAAGTCCACTATCAGCTCCTTTGTCTTACTGACGTTTAGATTGTTACTATCCCTCTTTCCAGCCTGATGATGGCCCTTCTCACTTGCATGGATGTCATATTTAAAATTACAGTGAAAAGCTATAAAATACAAATTCAATGCTTTGAATAAACTTTATTACTCCTGCTATGTCATTAAATTAAAAGGGAACAGGCCTCGTATGTCTATGCAACTGCTAGTCATTCAGTTGTCCAGTTACTTTTGAGCCTCTTAAAAATGGTTAATGCACATAAACACTGCAATAATGTAATTATCAAACCTGGAAGTCTGCACTTCCATTACATACTGATTGATTTAAAATCCACTGTGGTAGTTTACAGGGCCAAAACTATGAAAAGTGTCTCTTTGTACAACAAATTGTGAATCTAGCTGTATTACATTGATTGTAAAAGCTTCTTAGATAAGACTTTTTCTGTCACATCCTAAAATATCTGTAAATAGACATCTCCCTGAATTGGAACATCTCTGTGGAGAACGCAGTTCAAGCCGAGCTTAATCAGTCGCTCTGCTGTCATTTAAGCTTCCATGTAGTGTCAATGGTCCTTTAAAAACGCATCGCCTCAGAGGGGTGTTGAAGTTATCAAATCAATAGCCAAAGTTAGTTTTCTGCACATCTGAAAAAGGCCTGCCATGACTCCTGCCATCACATTTGAGAAAATCACAGAGTGTAGACAGATGAGTCGTTTTTTGATGTAAATCAGCAGGAAAAGTGGTCGGTTGTTTTGAAATGCGCAGCTCTGCCACAGTATTACTCCTGCTTACTCCGTCTTTCTTTTTAATCTCACCTTGCCTTCCACAACAAGAATGCCATCTGTTATCATCATGTTGATCCATTCTGAGTATAATCTTTCTGCTTTGTAAAATGAAACAATCTTGTGAATAATGACTCTATTTGTGTGTTTGTCCTCTGAGGGTGAATTGGTGCAACTTGCTCCTCTTGAAAATGTTCTAAAATCACATATGGATGTTTCATCACAGCGACACACTGTGTTTTAGCAGCAATTTTCTATTGAGACAAGAGACACAAGAGCCATCAGGTTGTTTCCCCTGCTGTAGACGCCCAAGTTGGATTCTAATTTAAAGCTGTTTTAATGAAAAATATACCACCAATATATAACTGCAAAGGAAAGGTTGTCACTACAGTTAAACCAACTAAACACTTTGAACAGTTATTCAGTTTCTTTCAGCTTTACAATGAGTTTTTGCATCTTCCGGTTCATTGTTTTGGTGTTACAATTCTAATCATGTTACACAACCTGCCCAGTGACAAGCAAAGCACAAGGACAATTAACTGTTAAAAATAATACGCCGTTAGGTCATGTTGTGCCAGCTAGAGTTTTTACAGCCAGATGATACAATATAATAATGTAAAGATATTGTGTGAGTTGCAATTAGTGTGTTTGTTATTCATATATAATATACTCATCTCAAATAAATAACATAAACTGCATGTAAAAGACCTGTCAAAGCAACCGCACCCCTAACATCAGTGCTTAAAAGTATCCACATGAAGCCCCGCCCCAAAAAATAAACCCTGGGTAGTAACAAAGTTTATTTAGTTATTCTTTTTCCATCTTCTTCAATAATAATAATAATAATAATAATAATAATAATAATAATAATAATAATAATGATAACATTAAGGATGGCAATTAAGACACCAGTAATGAAGAAAAATTTCAGACAGAAAGAAAAGTGTATAATTTGGTGGTCTAGTCACTGGAATCAAGAACAGAGGAAAAGGAAGCAAAGGAGAAAAAGTAACAGAGACCATGAACTCTGTAAGTTTAGTTCAATTAGAAATCTAATATTGAGGGTCTGATATTGAGTTGCTATCCCAACCCAATATCAGACCCTCAAAAAGGGTGAGCTATTGCACCAGTGGTGTTCATTCAGTCAGAGCAAGCAAGGACAGCAGTGCTTGCCCAGTGAAATCTAAAGATTTAAAATAAATTAAAACCATCGTCTCTGCCTTTCTGTAAACAGCACCACGTGCCACTCCATTATCCACGCAGGCATTTAGAAGACTGCAAAACACCTTCACCTCCCCAAAAATAGAAAACAAAAATAAAAGCAGGGTTTAATGTCATTATTTGTAAGCTAGTTTTTCAATTGTGTATTAAATACACAATTAAGGGTGTATTAACAAAAATATAGAACTCTTTGAAATTGACTGTTTTATGCATGTATGCATTTAAAAAATAGATTTATAAAAATTAATTTCTGTCTTGCCTTGTTAAAAATTTCATGTTATGATGCTTGACATGTTCTTGCATACATATAGTCTGTTTGCAAAATTCTCTTTGTAAGTGTCAGTTTATGGAAAAGAAAGGACATTTGCACTTTCATGTACGTTAGTTTGAGTCATTTTAAGAGGAAAGATGTGACAGTAACAACAGCAATGAACCTCGAGAGAATAAAGTTGGTTGTGTTACCGTCTTGCTGTGATGGATGATTACATAGGATTGTTTGCAGAGGAAGTGTAGCCTGTGTATCCCCCAATGACGGGCAAACAATATGTTTAGAAAGATTCTGCACCTAAACTGTCAAAGTCCTCTCCTAAATGATAAAAATGTTTTAAGACACCAACTATTTTTTGAGTATCATGCTGAATTCTGCTGTCTGTTAGTCGAGGACCCCAGTGAGAAATTAGCTTGCACTGCTCTGGGAAGCACACTTATTAAAAAACTTCATCCCTTTGTCATAAAGGGACCCACTAGCCACAGCCCAGCAGGTCAAGACACACTGCACTAGATTACTGGAAAGGTTTTTGTTTTTTTACGTTACTGACAGGGCCATAAAGCTCCGGGGGGTACAGCTGCTTAGAGACATTTGAGAAAAAACGAAAAGAAAAAAAAGAGATGGAGCTTGTTTTTTCAGGTTCCTAAATGGACCTCGATTTTCATTTTTCAACATGTTCTGTGCTTGCTTGCTGTTGTCTCTGGCTGTCAAACACAGTTACACTCAATGACTGCTTCCCAGCCTGCTATCCCTTTCCAAACAGAGTCTGTGAAATGTGTAGCGCCAAGAACAGAAGACAAGTGCCGCCCACAGCGACTTTCTCATGTTCTACGAGCAACTGAGTGCTTCCTTCAAACATCAAGCCTCATTCTTCATCACCAAAGGCATTCACGCTTATTTTTTTTTTTTTTGGCAAAATGACAAACGGCCTCTGTGAATCAAAAGGCCGTGACACCAGCGGCCTCGGCATGTCAAAGCAGTTTGAAATTTCCTGGGTCAATCCTTGGCTGCCAGTGGTTGGCATCTGAGTCAGTTCAGAGGAGCATGAGTGGGGTGGGGTGAGCTGGGACTGCACAAAACAGAAAACCTCACTTTCAAAGCTTTGATTTCTTTCAAGAGATTCGCATGAAGCAAAAGGCAGGCAATTCTCTCTCCTTCTTCTATTTTTTTTTCTTGCTGCAGTCATTACAAGAGCACATCAAAGCGATCTCCTCCTCTCACCATATGCTGTATAGTTTCATAATCTAATGAGGGTTTTGTAATTACACAGTCCACCAGGGGAATGGGCCTCATCGATTCTCTGGGAGAAGAAATTTCATTACACATACACACTGTAAACCGCCGATGCTATCGCCAGCTTTGTACTTTAATTTTACTTAATCGTTTTACAACAACAAAAGGACTTGTCAGAACTGTATGTTCGAGACAGAATTACAGATGTGAATATGAATCCCCTGATGGGGAATCTTTCAAAACGCTCCAGGCGAGAGGGGATATGTTGGAAAGTGGAGGCTTGCCAAGATATCGTTGCATATGGGGAATTTTTTCCATCCGATCATGTAATTTGTTTTCCCACAGCAACGTAGCAGTCTGCGTGACTTCTCTGTGCATATATACAAATAATGAGTGTTGCTTTTTAGAGCTGAGCCTCGCGCTCAGGCAATAGAGAATGCTCTGATGCATTCATCAAACAATCAAATGGCGGAGATGCTCGCTGTAGTGGAATTATTGATATGTTTCTGCGGGTGTAATAAAAAACTAAAGCTGTTAGAAGTGTGGATTCGCACTAGCCTTCTCTCTGCTCTGTAGAAATAGTTTTACGTGCAGCCTGGGAACACCAACTCCAACTTCGCTTTGTCTCAGCTGATTAACCTACAGTTACTCAAGCCGTGACCAGAATGCCAGCAAACAGAGGCTTACAGAATCTTATCTCAGTCTTTCTATTCTTATCATTTCTCTCATATATTCATCATATGAAAATCACACATACGACGCTATAGATCAGGACTCTTCTTTGCAACACCAGCTTTATTTAGCAGTCATATATTCAGTTCAGTTTTATTTATTTAGGGCTAAATGACAATAACAGTTGCCTCAAAGCACTTTATATTGAAAAGTAAAGACCCCACAATAATACAGAGAAAACAAAACCCCAACATTTGGCGACAGTGGGAAGGAAAAACTCCTTTTTATCAGGAAGAAACCTCCAGCAGAACCAGGCTCAGGGAGGGGTGACCATCTGGTGCAACCCAATGAGAGTTGTAGAAGACAGCCATAGATTAATAATAACTAATAATTAAATGCAGAGTGGTTTATAAACATAAAGAGTGAAAAACAATATAAGGTGAGCGAAGAAGAAACACTCAGTGCATCCTGCAGTAGCCTGGACCTACTGCAGCGTAACTATGGGGGGATTTAGGGTCACTTGATTCAGTCCTATGTGCTTATGTAAAAAAGGATAATTCCATCTTTTATATACAGTTTGTGTTCCCCACCAATTCCAGGTGGTTATATCCCATTCAACAACTCCTAAATGCCACACAAAGTTGAGAATCAACTGGTAAATTCTATTTCAGTCAAGCTACCAGTGAAAACATACAGTGGCTTGCAAAAGTATTCGGCCCCCTTGAACTTTTCCACATTTTGTTACATTACAGCCACAAATATGAATCAGTTTTATTGGAACTCCACGTGAAAGACGTGGAACAAAAATCATACATGATTCCAAACATTTTTTATGAATAAATAACTGCAAAGTGGGGTGTGCGTAATTATTCAGCCCCTGAGTCAATACTTTGTAGAACCACCTTTTGCTGCAATTACAGCTGCCAGTCTTTTAGGGTCTGTCTCTACCAGCTTTGCACAGCTACAGACTGAAATCCTTGCCCATTCTTTTTTGCAAAACAGCTCCACAACTGCCCTATGACGGCCTCAGAGGTTGTCTAAGAG